>NW_004955427.1:1915992-1950757 GCF_000276665.1 Chinchilla lanigera | reverse complement strand
AAAAAAAAAAAAAAAAGAGAAGAGACCTAGAATAGAAAGGCAATCCTGGACAACAAACACAAGGTGGGGGTATTACAATCCCTGCCTTGAAATTATACTACAACGCTAATGTAATAAAATCAACATGGAACTGGCAAAAAACAGACCTGAGGATCAGTGGAACAGATTACAAGATGCAGACACAACTACAAACACACTCAGCCAACTTATCTTTGACAAAGGGGCCAAACACATTCATGGAAAGAAAGATAGCCTCTTTAATAAATGGTGCTGGAAAAACTGGCTTTCCACATGCCAAAGACTAAAACTAAACCCATGTCTCTCACCATGCACTAAAGTCAAAATGGATCAAAGATCTAAATATTAAAACAGAAACACTAAATCTACTGGAAGAGAAACCAGGTAGAAACCTTGAAGACATAGGGATAGGCTGAGAGTTCACAAACAGAACCCAGACTGCATGGGAAATACTTCAAAGAATCAACAACTGGGATCTCATCTTATTAAAAAGCTACTGCACATCAAAGAAGTCACTAACAGAGTTAAAAGAAAACCCACACAGTGGGAAAAATTTTTTAGCCAATTGTCCCTCCGACAAAGGAGTTCTACCTAGAACATATAAAGAATTTAAAAAATCAGGACGCCAAAACTCAAAGACCCAGTGCAAAAGTGGGCATCTGAGATGAATACAAACTTCTCAGATGAAGAAATACAAATGGCAAATAAATATATGAAAAAATGTTCAACATCATTGGTCATCAGAGAGATGCAAATTAAAACAACACTGATATTCCATCTAGCCCCGGAAAGAATGGCTATTATCAAGAAATCAACCAATAACAAATGTTGTAAGGGCTGTTGGTAAAAAGAAACTCTTTTCCACTGTTGGTGGGAGTGTAGACTGGTGCAATCCCTGTGGAAATCACTGTGGATATTCCTTTAAAAACGAGGATTAGGGCCGGGGTGGCACAGTGGCACAGTGCCTGCCTGGCAAGTGTGAGGTCATGAGTTCAATACCTGGTACCAGCAAAAAAAAAAAAAAAACAAAGCAATCTAGGATTAGAGGTCTCATTTAACCTTCCAATCCCCTTCTGGGTATCTTCCTAGAAGAATTGAAAACACCATACCACATCAATATATGTGCTCCCACGTTTATAGCAGCACAACTTGTAATAGCTAAACCTTAGAAGCAACCCAAATGCCCATCAACTGAGGAATGGATTAAAAAAATAGTATTTTTATATAATAGAGTACTAATCAGCTATAAAGAAAATAAACTTGAGGCTTTTATAGGTAAATGGATGCAACTACAGACCATACTCGTAAGTGAAATAAATCAGACTTGCATGTGTGAACATCATATTGCCTCCCTGGTGTGAGAAACTGAAAGAGTAAATAAGTTGTAAAATGTACAATGGATATTTTCAATGGGAAGAAATTTTTGAAAAGAAAAAGGAACTAGGATGGGTAAGATGGGAAAAGACAGTAGGGAACAATGAAAAAATGCAAGTCAATTATACTATAGGGTCTCTTAGTTCATTAAAAAGGAAGGTTTGTGCCAATACAAATTGGAGAAATTTGTATGCCCATATCTTGTACCCTGGGCAAGTATTTTAAAGATAACAACATGCTCGGAGGTATGATAGACACTGTGAAATGATAGGAAACCACTGAAGAGTAAAGGGCTTCTGGGATGTGGGAAAAGAGAAGGGAAAGAAGGAGAAATTTTGTATGCATGTATATACAGGATAGATAACATGGTTGTTCTTCTGTCTTCTATTTCTATGCTGAAAGAAACTGTCAATGAGTCTTTGGTTGACCAGTATTGCATGTCTATATCTGTTTTCATGAGAAGCCACTTTGAAGATATCAATATGTAATACAACCACTTTTTTTTTTATTTTAAAGATAAAAGGAGGGAAACATTAACAGACATACAACATTTTACAACATATCACTAATAAATCTAATCAGTTATCCTGTTATTTTTTTTAAAAAAGTGGATACATAATTAAATAGGAAAAGGTTTAAAAGAATCTGCATATGTGCTAAATTTTTAATTTTGAAGTAAGATAAATTTTATAATAAGTACTTTAAAGCTAATTTAAGATATGTAATTTTAAATTAGTCATCATAATAAATTAATAAATTGAGTATCACTTTCAAAGATCTCATCACTAAGTAATAAAAGAAGTTAGATTTGTGCTTCCCTCAAGCTTGAAGAAGGAAAAAACCTCTTTAATTTCCCTCAGAAAGTGACTCAATTATTCAATAGTTCTGTACATACCAAAGAGACAGAACGTTGGGTTTTAATACACAGTTGCTTTTCAAAGGACTCTGAAAATTCCTGAACTTTAGGGTGAGACTGTCCCTTTGATTCCAGTGGCTCCTTGAACGACCCATTCGCTGAGCTTCTTCTGTGGTACGACTTGTAAGTTTGGGTTCGGAACTCTTGGTCCTGAGAATGCCTTCTGGGCTGGCAGTCAGATGATACAGATCTGGAAAGCACAGGAAACTGAAATACAAAATAAAAAAATTAACAATATACAGAGGCTGTACAATATTAGCAGAGAGACAAGATGACTACAGACTGCTAACTAAACTTTCACCTTCTTGATCGGTAAGAACATTCTCCTACAATTAGGAAGCATAATAAACTGGTTAAAATATTAAGTAGATCCCACCAAGCTTAGCTTTATTGCTTGCAATTCCACCAATAGCAGGGTAAATTCCAAAATGATTTTTTCTCATTTTAATGAAACCAGAATTTTTAAAGAAATAATATAAAATTTATATATCATTTTAATATTCATGTTTCTCCCTTGGAAAATGGCAACGGAAGCAGCCATAAAGAAAAATTAATTTAACTATGTACAAATACACAACTTGTATGAGCACACACAGCTGACTTGAGTTCTGGGAAGTGGTACAAAAGGAGACCAGGAAGAGAGGGTTTATGCTGATTTCTCTCAGAGAAGCTTTAGCTGTTCTCCTTGGTGGAGCCTGTCTTCACCAGGACGGCTGCTGTGCTCCTGGGAGGAGCTCTGGTCTTTGCCTTCACCTTGAGCAGCATCTCCTGGCCCTTGGTACAGACACTTCGGCTGGGAGCACTGGTCTTGGCCTTCACCATGGGCATCATCTCCTGGTTTTCAGTACAGAATTTTTGGCTTCCAGTATTGGCCTTTCAGCACGCTGGTGCAGACTCTCTATCCTCTGGCACCAGCCCTTGGACTTCCTGGTCCTCCACTGTGGATATTTTGGCCCGCTGATGTGGAGTTTATGGGACATTGCCATGGGTTCTAGGCCCTTGGCTGGATTCTTCACATATCTAGCAGGAAGACAGATCTCTTGCACTCTTCTACATGTGATTCTAAGAAGCATTGACTAATATGGAGGAAAAATTTAAAGTACTTGTTTTAGTAAAACTCAATTAGTTTCAAGACAGAACAGAAAAATGACTTGATACTTGAACAGAGAAAAAAATGCAGAAATGGAAGCAATTTTTAAAATTCAAACAAAAATTCCTGGGCTAAAAATTAACCTCAGCAAAATTAAATCTACAGTGGAAGGTATTGATAACAGAATAGATCTAACAAAAGAATAAGTGTACTTGAAGACAAGTTATTTGAAAATACTCAGTTGAAGAAATGGAAAAGAAAGAATGAAGAAAACTTATGGGAACTTTGAGACAACATTAGCAGAGCAATATTCAAATCAAAATATTTTAAATGACAGAGCTGTACTAAAAGAGCTACATTTTTCCTATTTGTGATTTCTTTGGGAATTGAGTAAAAGAATATTCAACCAATTGGTAAAAAAAAATCTCTGAAAATTATGTTTCCTTAATCCAAGTTACCATTATCTTTTATTCCAGTTACATCAGTAGCTTTCTAATAGTGAACATCTTCCTAAGAGTAGATATCTTGCGTAGAATCCTACTTCGCTTATTTTACTCCTCTCCAAGCAGCCAGAATAGGAAGAAGGAGGAGGAGGAGGAGAAGCAGAGAAGGTGGAGGAGAGAAGGAGGGGAAGAGGGGAGGAGAGGGAAGGAGGAGGATGGGGAGGGGAGCAGAGAAGCAAGGAGGGACAAGAGGGAGGGATAAAAAAGGAAAAACAGGAAGACTAGGAGGAGGAGGAGGAGACTCAAAGCTGGCTACCCTTTTATTTTGCACCTCATCCCTACTACCTCACCCCTCCTGTGACACAGCCTCATAGCCACTGCTCCAGCTCACCAGCTCCTACACAGCACAGGCACGGACAAGACAGTCCTCCACTCTGTAACTTCTTTTACAACCTCACCCCTTCACCTCTCTAATGGCTGGTGTGACCACAGGTCCCTTTGCTGATACCAACATTAAGTCCCTCCTGTCAGAACCATACAAAATTGAGAGCTAAAACAGCATGAGAAGCAGGCATCCATGTTCTGCCTAAGAACTTTTTCAAAGACTTCAAAAAAAAAAATCTACCAAAAAGTCCTGCACACACAATGTCTGGATTCACTGTCGGAATCTGTCTGTCCTCACACAGATACAAATTTCTGTACCCAAGCTCATCTCTGACATTAAGACTTCAGCAATTCAGACAAGACTGTTACCTAGAAATCACCTTCACAAGGAGCAGAGACCAACTCCTGCCTTCAGTGTCCAAGAACAACAAACTTTGTATCTAAGCAGCTGCTGTGAATTTCTCCCTGCTTGCCAATAAAAGCTTTCATTGCCCTTTCCTCTTGAGGTGCACACTGGTTCACCATAGCATATACTGGGAATATAATTTACTCATTTCTGAATGTAAAAATTCTTTATACATTGAGATAATTTTTTTTCTTTCATTTCAACACTGACACAGCTCATCGTCCTTCACTGTCAGTAGAAACAGTATTATCCCAAAAAGGCTTTCCTGACTATTGTGACTGCTTCAGGTATTAGAATACTGTAATCCCAGTATTCAGAGCACTTAGATGCTCTCCAGGACATCATACTTCTCTTCTATGACATTTATCACGTAATCAATAATTTTGGATCTCCCTTCACCGTGGTATGGGCAGCAAGCTCAGAAAGCACCAGGGACTTGGCAACAAGTTCTGCAAGAGGAACCTGGGTGTCTGCCCATCCCCCTACCTCTGGCCCTTGCAGGGGCAGCAAGCATGGGAAGTGCCCCAGACTCGGCAACCAGCTCTGTGAGAGGAATGCAGGTGCCTGGCCCATCCGCCTACACCACAGGACAGGCAGCAAGCACAGGAGGTGCTGTGACTCAGCAACTGGTTCATCTGGAGGAACCCAAGTGCCTGGCCCATAAACCTACACCTCGGAACCAGTTCCCTGGGGCAGACAGCCACACAGGGGGACCCAGACTAGGATACACACAAGAGGGACAGGAGAGACTAGAGGGAGGGAAAAGTCTGAAATACGAGCCAACAGGTGGTAAGTTAGGTAAACCAGTGTTATGCTTAGGGACAAAGACATATAGAACAGAAAAAGCTGGGGGGACAGCCCCTTTTTTTATATGATTTCATTTGATCTTACTTTATCTTTGTTTTTATCTTACTTTCTTTTCCTTTTCCTTTTTCCTTTTCTTTTTTTCTTTTTCCTTCTCTTTTTCTTGTTCTAATCCCTCCCACCAAACACAAAGACCTAGTTCAATAATGCCCTGAACTCCTTCATTCTTTCTTTTCTACCCGCTTCTGTAGTTACCCAAACCTTGCATGACCATCCTTTGTCCTCCAGGTTTGCTTCTACTTCTTTCCCAGTTATCTTTATCTTACACACCATCCTCCATTAGACAAGGAGAAAAACTTTGCATATAAACTCCTAATTTATGATTGTTTCTGTTATATAGATATAGACTTTGCTCCTCTGGTCTAAAGTACAAAATCAATAGGTACCATAGTTTGTCAACTTCTAAATTGTGCTTGATGCTATCATTATTGCTAATTGGATTACTCTATCTAAGATGTCATATCTATTGTAATCTGTTGTTCTCCTTTGTGTAACAATATTGGGAAGCTATGGGGTAATAATATCACCACAGCCCTACACCAAAAGACTGGGGACTGAGCCAAACAGAAACCAACATCCCACTCTCAGTTAACTGGGAAGTACGCCAGGCATGGTGGCATATGCCTGTAATCCCAGTATTCAGGAGGCTGAGGCAGGAGGATTGCTGTGAGTTCAAGGCCAGCCTGGCTACAAAGGGAGTTCAAGGCCAGCTTGAACTGCATAGTGAAACCCTGTCTCAAAAAGACAACAAAAATTTGAAATTTGCACAATAGCAGAAAATTTCCCAAGCATAAGAAAAGCATCTGACATACACTTAAGTGAGGCATGTAGAAGTCAAATTAGCCATAACCAAAATAAATCTATACCCACACAAATAATAATCAAGATTCCACAAATTCAGCACAAGAACAGAATATTAAAAGCTGTTAGAGAAAAGAAACAGATCACCTATAAAGGAAAGCACATCAAAATCAGAGCAGACTTCTTAACACAAACTATAAAGTCAAGAAGAGCTTGGAGTGAAGTATTTCAAGTTCAGAAAGAAAACAACTTCCAACCAAGACTGATGTATACTATTTTTTTAAATTAATGAACAAATAAGATACTTCAACAACAAAGAACAACTGAAGAAATTCACGACCACCAAGCCAACCCTAAAAAGAGTACTGAAACATATTCTAGAGATTTTAAAAAAGACCACAACTCAAAAAAAAACTGACCACAATTCCAAGAACAACAACAGAAAGAAATTACCAAGCAGGGCAAGCAATGAAATAGAGGGGGAAAGTAGAGTACCAACAGCAGGAGAATAATATGGCAAAGATAAGCCAATACATTTCAGTTATAACCATAAATGTAAAGGGCCTCAATTTACCAATCAAAAGAGAGAGACTGGCAGAATGGATCAAGAAACAAGATCCAACAATATGCTGTATACAAGAGACAAATTTAACTCAAAAGGAAATTCATAGACTAAAGTCAAAGAATAGAAAACAATACCCCAAGGGGTACCTATTCTCTCTGCAAACAATGTGAATTTCAAATCAGGAGTGATCAAAAGGGATAAAGAAGGCCACTACATACTTGTTAGAGAAAAATATCAAAAGGAAGAGGTAAAGGTCATAAATATGTATGCACCAAATACAGAAATACCCAAGTATATAAGCCAAACATTATTAGACATGAAAAATCAAATAACCAATAACACAATTGTAGTGGGAGACCATAACACCCCATTATCACAGAGACAGATCAACTAGACAAAAAATCAGCAAAGAAATAACAGAAATTAACCAAACCTGTGAACAAATGGACTTAGTAGACTTTTACAGAGTGTTCCACCCAACAACATCAGAATATACATTCCTCTCAGCTATACACGGGATGTTCTCTAAAACAAACCATACAATAGCCCATAGAACATGCTTAAGTAAATGCAAAGGAATTGAAATTATCCCATGCATATTATCTCACCATAGTGCAACGAAATCAGAAATTAATGACAAAAGAAACTGCAAAAAGTCCATAAACACATGGAAATTGAATAACACCATCCTGAACAAATAATAGGTGACAGATGAAATTTAAAAATATATACAACTAAACAGCAAAGCAGATACAACATACCAGAACCTGTGGGACTCAATGAAAGCAGTCCTGAGAGGGAAATTTATAGCAGAGAATTCTCACATGAGGAAAAAAAAATTAGCACAAATTAAAAACCTGATGCTGTACCTCAATATTCTAGAAAAAGAAAAGCAAGTCAAGCCCAAAGCCCATACAAGAGAGGAAATTATAAAGATCAGAGCAGAAGTTAATGCAATGGACACTAAAAAAATATATAAAGAATTAATGAATCAAAAAGTTTGGTCTTTGAAAAAATAAATAAAATTGATAAACCCCTAGTCAACCTTATCAAAAAAAGGAAAGAAAAAACTCAAATTCATGCAATAAGTAATGAAAAGGGTAAAATCTCCCTTTTCTGTAGAACTTCAGAAGATAATCAATACCTACTTCAAGAATCTTTACTCTGATAGGATGAAAAACACAGAAGAAAAGGGCAGATTCCCAGAAACATATGAATGACCAAAGCTGAATCAAGAGATATAAAAATTCTAAATAACCCAATATCAGTTAATGACATTGAAAAAGTAATGAAAAACTTAATAAACAAATGTTCAGGTCCTGATGGATTCACAGCAGAATTCTATAAGAAATTTAGAGATGATTTAATGCCAATACCCCTCAAAATCTTTAATGAAATTGAAAGGGAAACAATACTCCTTAACACATTCCTGGAAGCAAGTATTACTCTGATACCAAAACCAGAGAAAGACCTAACAAAAAAAGAGAACTACAGGCTAATCTCCCTAATGAATATAGGTGCAAAAATGCTCAATAAAATACTAGCAAACAAAATGCAGCAAATCATCAAGAAGATTATACACCACAACAAAGTGGGACTCATCCCAGGAATACAGGGATGGCTCAACATATGCAAATCAATACATGTAATACACCACATCAACAGCGCCAAAGACAAAAACCACATGAGCATCTCAATAGATGCAGAAAATGCTTTTGACAAAGTCCAACACTCATTCATATAAAAACCCTACAGAAAATTGGAATAGATGGTCTGTACCTCAACCTGGTAAAATAAAAGCTATCTATGACAAACCAATAGCCAACATTATACTAAATGGACAAAAACTGAAAGCTTTCAATATAAAATCAGGAACAAGACAAGAATGTCCACTATCACCACTCCTATTCAATACAGCTCTAGAAACATTACCAGAGCAATTAGACAAGAGAGAGAAATAAAAGGAATAAGGACAGGAAATGAAGAAGTCAAATTATCATTATTTTCAGATTAACACATTAATATTATGTCTTTGTGATTGCAGGCTGATCAGGTCTGCAATCTCCCAAAGGCATATACAGTGAAGGCTTAAATAAAAGAATTAAGTGGAATGATTTTAGGACTCCAGGAAGATCAAAACTCTCTAACAGAATTTGAGATTCTCTGGGGGCTAAGACAAAGATCTTCTCTGGGTGACCCATATTTATTCAATTAGTAAACAAAGGAGAGGAATACTAAAGAAAGGCAGAAATCTGAGCAGAACAGTTCAAAGACCTTGTAAGTCTGCTCAAGGTCTTCTCTAAGTAACATATTGTATTAATTTAGGGGAACTACGTTATGTTGAGGGAGGTCTTCACTGCAGGAGTGAGATGCCTGCAGCTAGAGTCTTTATCTAGTTGGAGCCAGGTGTCCCTAGCTATGGCTTTGTCTTGTCCTTTGAGGCGTCACAGCTTCACAGGCTACTAAAGGCCTCAGCCAGGACCATTGATTCACAGAGGTTCACTTACTATGAATCTGCTGCCCTCCTCCAGACAAGGGGCCTAGCACAGACTCACAAGTAAAAAAGAAAAGTCAATTGGTTAACTTTAAATCCTGCTCAGATCCACTTCATAGTGCTCTCCATCAGCGGATGACATGATACTCTATATAGAAGACCCCAAACTCCACCAAACTCTTCTAGACTTAATAACCAAATTCAGTAGTGTAGCTGGATAGAAAATCAACACTCAAAAATCAATAGCATTCCTGTATATACACAAACTCACTCAGAGAGAAATTAGGGAAACCACATCCTTCAAAATAGCATCCCAGAAAAAGAAATACTTAGGAATCAATCTAACAAAGGAAGTAAAATATCTATATATTGAAAATTACAGTACTCTGAAAAAAGAGATTGGAAAGGATTTCAGAAAATGGAAAAATATTCCTTGTTCATGGATAGGAAGAACCAACATTGTGAAAATGGCCATACCCTCAAAACTACTATATATTAATGCAATCCTGATCAAAATACCATTAGTATACCTCAAAGATCTAGAGAAAACATTCCTAAAATTCATATGAGACCAACAGAGACCTATACTAGCATAGTCAAGCCTGAGCAACACAGGTAAGGCAGAAGGAATCAAAATCCCTGACTTGAAATTATACTACAACGCTAATGTAATAAAATCAACATGGAACTGGCAAAAAACAGACCTGAGGATCAGTGGAACAGATTACAAGATGCAGACACAACTACAAACACACTCAGCCAACTTATCTTTGACAAAGGGGCCAAACACATTCATGGAAAGAAAGATAGCCTCTTTAATAGATGGTGCTGGAAAAACTGGCTTTCCACATGCTAAAGACTAAAACTAAACCCATGTCTCTCACCATGCACTAAAGTCAAAATGGATCAAAGATCTAATATTAAAACAGAAACACTAAATCTACTGGAAGAGAAACCAGATAGAAACCTTGAAGACATAGGGATAGGCAGAGAGTTCATAAACAAAAGCCAAACCACATGGCAAATACTTCAAAGAATCAACAACTGCGATCTCATCTTATTTTTGTTTGTTTGTTTGTTTGTTTTTTGGGTTTTTTTCTGGTACCAGGAATCGAACTCACGACCTTGTGCTTGCCAGGCAGGCGCTATGCCGCTGAGCTAAATCCCCAGCCCCGGGATCTCATCTTATTAAAAAGCTTTTGCACATCAAAAGAAATCACCAACAGAATGAAAAGAAAACCCACAGAGTGGGAAAAATTTTTTAGCCAATTTTCCCTCAGACAAAGGATATTTACATAGAACATATAAAGAATTTAAAAAATCAGGGCCCCAAAATTCAAAGACCCAACCCAAAAGTGGGCATCTGAGATGAATGCAAACTTCTCAGATGAAGAAATACAAATGGCAAATAAATATAGGAAAAAATGTTCAACATCATTGGTCATCTGAGAGATGCAAATTAAAGCAACACTGAGATTCCATCTCATCCCAGAAAGAATGGCTATCATTAAGAAATCAACCAAGAACAAATGCTGTAAGGGCAGTGGGGAAAAAGGAACCCTTCTCCACTATTCGTGGGAGTGCAGACTTGTACAACCACTGTGGAAATCAGTGCAGAGATTCCTCAAAAAACTAGGATTGGAGGTCCTATTTGACCCAGCTCTTCCTCTTCTGCATACTTTTCCAGAAGTACTGAGATTATCATACCACAGAAACGTATGTGCACCCATGTTTACAACAGCACAATTTGTAATAGCTAAGTCTTGGAAACAACCCAAGTGCAATGGAGGAATGGCTTTAAAAATGTGGTATTTTTATACAATGGAGTACTACTCAGCAATAAAGCATAAAGTCAAGGCTTTTATAGGTAAATGGACGCAACTCGAGACCATACTCTTAAGTGAAATAAATCAGATTTGCATGTGTAAATATCGTATTGTCTCTCTGGTGTAAGAAACTGAAAGAGTAAACAAGTTCCAAAAGGTACAGTAGATATTGTAAAAGCAAAAGAGAGTGTTCAAAAGTAAAGGATAACTGGGATGGGGGAAAGGAGAAAAGAAGGAAGGGGGAAAAATATACACACACACAAGATAGCTAAGATAACTGTACTACTAATTTCCATTAGTTCATTGAAAGGAACAGTACTTATATTGTTTCATCACCTTGAATGCTTATATCTGGTAATCTGAACAACTACTTTGAAGATAACAAAATGCAGTATAATAACCATTGTTAATTTCCTATTATCTTGTTTTAAAATTCTATATCATTTTTTCTGTTTAAAATTTTAAAAATAATAATTTTGGCAGTTTGGTTCAATATCTTTCTTTTTGTGCTTTATCACATCAAGGGCTACATTTGATTCCAATAGTATTCAGCACTCTGCCTTGTTCATAGCATGAGTTCTTTTTTTGCATCAGTTTTGAGACAGGGTTTTGCTATGCAGTTCAGGCTGGCCTTGAACTTCAGCAAAGGGAAAGATATTCCCTGTTCCTACACAGGCAGAACCAATATAGTCAAAATGGTCATACTTCCAAATTGATATTCAGACTTAATGCAATCCTAATTAAAATTCCAATAGCATTCCTGAAAGAACTATAGAAAACAATCTCAAAATTCATATGGAATCAGGAGAGACCAAGATTAACCCCAGAAGTACAGTAAATAGTTCTGAGAATGATCAAATGGGATTATATTAAATTAAAAAGCTTCTGCAGAGAAAAAAGAAACAGCCAACAGAGTGAAAAGATAACCTACAGAATGGGAAAAAATTCAGCCAGTGATTCTTCTGACAGAGAGCTAATATCTAGAATATATGAAGAACTAAAAAAAAAAAAAAAAAAAAAAAAAAAAAAAAACCCCCAAAATGCAAGACCCAACCAAAAAATGGGCAAGTAAAGTGAGCAGACACTTCATGGAAGTACAAATGGCCAATAAACACATGAAGAAATGCTCAGCATCACTTGCTATTAGAGAAATGCAAATTAAAACAACGCTGAGATTCCATCTTACTTCAGAAAAAATGGCCATCAACAGGAAATCAAGTAATAACAAATGCTGGAGAGGCTGTGGGGGAAAAGGAACCCTCATACATTGTTGGGAATGTAAACTGGTACAACCACTATGGAAATCAGTAGGGAGATTCCTCAAAAAATTAAAACTAGAAATTCTTTTTTACCCAACTATTCCCCTTCTAGGTATCTTTTCAAAAGAGTTACAGATACTATATTACACTGATACATGAACATCCATGTTTATAGCAGCACAATTCATAGTAGCTAAATCTTGGAAGTAGCTAATATGTCCACCAACAGATGAATGTATAAAGAAAATGCAGTATTTACACACCATGGAATACTACTTTGCCATAAAGAAGGATAAATTTGAGTCATTTATCAGAAAATGAATGCAAATTGAAAGCATAATATTAAATGAAATAAATCAGACACACAAGCTTAAATATCACATTATTTTTCTTATATTACAAATTGGAGGGCCAGTGATATAGCTCAGTGGCACAATGCCTGCCTGGCAAGTGCAGGGTCCTGAGTTCAATTCCTGGTACCAAAAAAAGAAATTAAAAATATAATAAGTAGAGAGATAGATAATAAGAATAGAAAGATAGATAGATAAATAGATAGATAGATAGATAGATAGATAGATAGATAGATAGATAGATAGATAAATGATGGATAGGTAGATGATAGAAAATGGGAAGTAGGGAGATAAACTGTTCTCAAAGGGGTAAGAGATCAAGAGATAGAGCAGCAAAGGGAGGAATGACTGGGACGAGGGAAAAAAAGAAAGAAGAAAGAAGGAAGGCAAAATCTAAAATATATATATATGAATAGCTGTGTGATAATGGTATTGCTGATGTCTGATGGTGATTTGAAATGAACAGTTAATGATTACAATTTTTTATGCTCTGATCGATTGTGCACGCTTCTGTCTGATGGACTGAGCAACTGATTTGAAGGTAACAATATGCAATGGAATTACAATGGTGAACTCCTACCATCTTGTCTAGTGAAACTCTGTATTATCTCTATTGTTTTATCGAAGAATTATTTTCTCATTCCCTTTAACGGTTTGAGCAGTCTTTCATTCTTACATCTGGTAATCTGAGCAATGCAGTTGAGGATAGTGATATGTAACATCCACTGTTGATTCGTATTATTTTTTCTTGAGACCCTGTATCACTTTGAATGTTCTTGCTCTGATTTGTTTATGTTTGTGATACTGGTACGCTGCTACTGCTCTATTTTTTTGTTTGTTTCTCATTTACTACTCTCTTTAAAATAAAAAAAAAAGACATGGAGCAAGAAGGGAGGGAAGGGGCTGGGGATTTAGCTCAACGGCACAACGCCTGCCTGGCAAACACAAGGTCATGAGTTCGATTTCTGGTACGGGGGGGGGAAGAAGGGAGGGAAGGGATAAGGTATAAAGAAAAGGAATTGAGATGTGTCATGTACATGTATCAGCTCCATTCAAGGAATATAAACATATGTACTACCAACATGTCTAAGAAAATAGGACGGGGATCAGGATCAGGGTAGGAGGAAGGAAAGAGAAGGGGGTGAAAACAGGAATTAGTATGTGTTGTGTACATGTACCAGCTTCCCACAAAATATGTAAACATTACATACCACATGTATGTACTAACAAACTAAAAAATAAAAAGAAATACAATGCGGCCACTAGAGTGAGTCATAATCCAATCTCACCGACATCGGAAGAGGGGGATTTGGATGCATGGAAAGACACCAGGCACCTGCCCTCAAAGGAAAAATGTATGAAGACTCAGCAGAAGGCAGCCATCTGCAAGCAAACGAAAGAGACCTCAGAAGAAACCCTGGTTTTGGACTTATCGGCCTCCAGAATTTGACCAAAAATATTAGTATCTGTTGTTTCAGCCACTCATTCTACAGTATTTTGTTATGGCTTGCTAGTTCCCAGAATAAGATTCTTACTCTCAAACAATTAGAAATATGGCTAAGATTGATAAAGCTGCTAAAATACATCAGGTGAATCACTATGTGTTTGTCCATTTGTTGCAAGTCAGTCATGACGATAAAGGGTATGGAAAATGACAGCAAGACAGGCTGTGATTTTGGAGCTGGCATTTACATGGGAGACAGACAGTAAACCGAAAGGCATGTGCGTATGTCCTCGGCTGAAGCTATAAAGGGAGAGTTTGGGATGCAAGGTGAGGCTAGAACTTCACGGGGTAGGTGTTGGGATGCGGGGACAAGGAAGATTTCTGTGAATGTGTGATGATTGATTACAGCCTGAAGGACAACGGGGCACTGCTTTCTACTGAAGGTGAGCACCACATGGGCATAGGCACTGTTGCAGAGGAGCCTGCCGGTATGGACAAAGCCCTGTTGGAGCCAGGGAAGGCGGAGGGTCGGGCAGCAGGGAGCAGGCTTGGAATGCGGAGACACTGAGGGATTTCAAGTGGGCAATAACACAAGACTGGAAACATTAAAGGAGAGCAAGCCATTCATGGTTTCCTCTGTGATGTGAGTAGCTTTCTTCTTTCTTAGTATTTTCCTCATTCTCTATAGTGATCTCCTATTACATTATCAGAAAAAATAATAAAACCTCAGCTTTCTAAGACTGGGTATGAAATGCAGAAGTTTGGATGAGTGTCTGCTTCCACTGAGGAGCCCCCAAAAATATGGAGTTTTGATCATAGTATCAAGTATGCATTTAATATATTCCTACATAAGATAGATTTTTTGGTCTGTCTCCTTGCTTTGGTGTGTGACTTTGTGGGAAAAGTGTGCTTCAAAGAGAACTCTAGGTGACAGGGAGAAACTTCCCCTTTAAAATATGCTTATTTCCATGCAACCAATATCTTGAGAATTTTTTATGCCTTTCAAATATAATTTCCCTCAAAAAGACATGAAACAGTATCCTAAATAGTTTAAAATTCACTTATCTGGGGCTGGATATAGCTCAAGTGGTAGAGTGCTTGACTAGCACGCACACAGGCCCTGGGTTCAATCTCCAGTACCACACAATGCACACTACACACACACACACACACACACACACACACACACACACGTCTTATCCATCTTTCACCCACACTGAAACAGGCTCTGGCTCTGGGATCAGGACCTTCTCACCTCTGAGCCTCCCCTGATCTCCCAGGCTGCAGTGCCTCCTGCAGGTGCAGTGACTTCCCAGAGTACCAGCTGCCACATTACAAGAGCGCTCTAAACAGCTCTGCTGTCCCCACCGTGCTCCCAGAACAAGTCTCTGTCAAAAAAAAATCCTATTCCCTCCCTCACTCCAAGTCACTGGTTTTCATTTAAACAGAAACTGGTTTTAATGGCAAAGAAATGGTTCTGTGTCCTGCTACTACAATGTTGGATGCATGTCAGTGTTTGTCCAGACCCGTAAAGCATATACTTCCACCCGTGAAGCCTGACGTAAAATATGGACCCCGCGTGATGATGTGTGGATGTACGTTCATCAGTGGCTCCAAATGTAGTGCCCTGGTAGAGGACATTGATAACGGGGAAGGTGGGGCTGGGGATTTAGCTCAGCGGCACAGCGCCTGCCTGGCAAGCACAAGGTCGTCAGTTCGATTCCCGGTACCGGAAAAAAAAAACAAAAAAACCCCACCTGATAATGGGGAAGGCATGGGGGGTGGAGAGCAAGTGGGAGGTCTCTGTACTGCCTGTTCAGTATTCTGATGGAACTAAAATTGCTCTTAAAAAATCATTTTAAAGACTGGGAAAATTTGGTTATATAACATCCTCACCTCAAGAATCTAATTTCATGATGTACTTTATTCTAGCTTCAGTTCAATCATCCTTTGGTTGCATCCGTCCTGACCTTGACTAAACACTGAACAGCAGCATGAGACACAGTGAAGGGAGGATCTAGTGCCAGGACCTGAACAGCAGACCTCTACTGAGTCTGGGTGTACGGTGAATACAGAGTTCTGGCGAAAATGTCCTTGACCTCCAACCTTAGAAAAATTGTACAAGGAGGTCATGCTTCCCATTTAAAGGTGAAAAACATGAGTCTTAGGGAAGCTAAGGAACTTGCCTAAGATTTATGTGACTAATGACTTTATTAGACAGATATGGTGACATGCCTACGCATATGACACCTTCTTCCTCGATTAGCAATTCTAAGTCTTTTATCTTCCAACAGCAGCAATAATTTTGTTCTATATTTAGGTGAAACTGCCTCTAATGTGATTTTAACAAAATGCCAATTTTACCAGGACTTTATTGTGAAAGTATGATGATTTTAGGTATTTAGGAATTAGTCTAGATTTTAGGTATTTAGGAATTACTTTTATAAAGTAATTTCATGCAACTTTCAGAGGCAGGAGGACTACAAACGAGTTAATTAGCTATATTTAGGAATATCAAGAAAAACACATTTAGTGTTCAAATAATGAAATGATAATTACACATTTTATGCATGTATTAAAATATCACACTATACTCCATAAATGTATACAATTTTTTTTTGCATGTCTGTGGTGCTAATGATTGAACCCAGAACCTCACAAAGCAAAGCTTTTCACTAACACAGCTATGCCCCTAGCCTGTACAATTGTTAAGTCAAATAAAAATTTAAAAATATATTTTCAAAAAGACAATGAGATAAAGGTAGAAAGAAAAACTTCAATTTTTGACAGTAACTGAAAACATTTTTTAAAAAAGAAAAAGACCAAGTTCCAGCATCTCTAGTAGTACTAAATACCTGGAAGGACCAGTCACTGTCTTAAATGCCTTATGCACATCCCTCAGTGAACCCTCCAGCATCCCTGGGACGTACACACTGTTATCATCAGCTCAATGTAACATAAGAAACATGAGGCAGGGAGAGGGTAAGCAAGATGCTCAGTGATGTGAGTAGTAAATGGCAGGTATTGGACGTTAGCTCCTGAGCTCCCTTAATTATTTCACTCAGGTGCCTGTCTAGCAGCTCCACCTCCTGAGCATCTCATAAGAGAGGAAAAAGAACATTAGGCAAAAAGCTCCCTGTAGAGATGTCCCTGACACTGCACTGCTACTTTCCTTCCTTTCAACTGACCTATGACCTTCTATTAAAATTAAAGACAAATACAATATGAACTATGAGAAGCTGCTCACGGCCAATCATGAAATTTAGCAGAGCCCCTTCTCTCCCCAGATTTGGGAGAAAATCTCAAAAGGGCCCCGCCCCAGCCCAGCCCATGAGTGAAGAAAGACACGAGAATTATCCCCGTGGTAATGTCTGTAGGAATGAGAGTACACAGCCACCCTCAGGTCAGTCAGGGGTAAAAACTGAACTTTTTTTCATTACTTTAAATTGAGAATAAGAAAGAATATAAAATAGAAAATGTGACTTTTTAAAAGAGAAAGGAAAGGCCTCAGGGATAGACAGGGGCCTGTTTTGTACCCCATCAAGTTCTTCATGTGAGCAAGTATGTACCGTGCCTACCCTGAAGCCTGAAGAAGCACTGATAGGAGCTGTGTGTAGTTACAAAGCTCTAGACGTGTAAAGGCAGCACGTCCTTTTTCACTTGGCTTAATCTTCCCTTCCACCAGGCCCACCTATATTGAACAATATGAAGAAAACCATGTGAAGCTGATGGAGACCATGATTTTAAAAATGCACTTCCACTGCAAACTAAAACACTGAGGTTCCATCTTAATCCAGAAAGAAGGGCTGTTATCAAGAAATCAAATGAAAACAAATGCTGGAGAGGCTGAGGGAGAAAAGGAACCCTTCTACATTGTTAGTGGAAATGTAAACTAGTACAACCATTGCGAGAATTAGTATGGAGAGTCCACAAAAAAACTAACGATGGAAGTTTTACCCATATTTATAGCAGCACAACTCACAAAAGCTAAATCCTGGAAGCGGCCTATATGTCCATCAAGAGATGAATGGATAAAGGAAGTGTGTTATTTATAAACAATGGAGTACTACTCTGCCAAAAAGAGACATAAATTCGAATCATCTGTAGGAAAATAAATGTGTACTGAGACCATAATATTAAGTGAAATACATCGGAAACACAAGCTAAGATATTGCTTGATTTCTCTTATGTGAAAAACCCAAAGTATAAATAAATTAAAAATCAAAATATAAGACAGTGAGAGGAAAAAAGAGAGAGAGTTCTTTCACAAAAGAAAAGGGGACCGGGGCTGGGGATTTAGCTCAGTGGCACAGTGCCTGCCTGGCAAGTACAAGGTCATGAGTTCGATTCCCGGTATGGGAAAAAAAAAAAAAAAGAAAAAAAGAAAAGAAAAGAAAAGAAAAGCGGACCAAGACATAGACAGTGGGGAGAGGAAGAGGAGGGGACGGGACAACAGAAGAATTATGTGGGGTTATACACACATACCAGCTCCCCACAAGGAATGTAGGCACGGTGTGCTGCAAACATGTGCTGCACTGCTAATAAAAGTGCACTTCCCATCAGCAAAGCACATGGAAACTGTTTTACTTCAGTTTTGTATTTATGTGATGATGGAGAGAGAAAGTAGATATATTCAGTGACAGGAAAGACATCCTATTTCTTCACTTTTTCCCCCAAGGACAACACAACAATAAAATTAGAATTATTTATTCAGTTTAAGCAGAAATCTGGGTTATAATGAGCCTTGACAAAAAGCCGTGTTCAACAAGAAGGATAAGCTCTACTTCTGTCACACCTCATTCTTTCTGCCAATTTGTATTTCTTTTTTTTTTTTTTTGCGGTACCAGAGATCGAACTCACGACCTTGCACTTGCCAGGCAGGCGTTTATGCCACTGAGCTATATCCCCAGCCCCTGCTGATTTGTATTTTACTGAAGGTTCCACTCAGGGACCATGAAAGTCCCCTGTAACTCCACTGTGTGTTGCACAAGGTCTGGCACATAGTAGGAGCCTAGCAAATATGCTAAGTAATGCTCCATCACAGTGTGTTTGCATGAATCATGAGACTGGTGACGCCGTATCAGAAAGCGCATTCAACACAGACAAAGGGGAAAGCTCTCCCCTTCCGATGTGTGTAATATTAATGGTTGTAGATATCGGTAGGTCGAGAGAAGGAAAGGTTGAAGCAGTTGAGAGACAAGAAAAATGATAAAAGGAAGTTTCCTTTTATTTTGTTAAGCCCTAAGCAAAACACTAAATTATAGACCAAAGTGTTCTCAGATCTCTAACGTAAGACAAGCTTGAGCACATTTCAGAGAAAGAAGTATCCAAACACTTTATAAGCATGTGGCATCATTTACTTATAAAGGGAAACAGCTACTTCACTTTATAAATACACATCATGTATAAAGAGAGAGAATAAGGGCCCAGTTTTCCAAAACTCTGCCCATGTCGCCCCTGAGTCCTCTGATCTGTCTGCCATGCTTCTACTTTCCCTTCTCTATCCAGTCAGATTGTATTTTTATTCCATATTTTGTCTTCCTGAATAAACATATACATATTAGTCTGGTAACTATAAAGTCTAGTATTGATTCAGTGAATCTAAACAGGTTAATTCAGGCAAACGCCCCAAGTAGGTACAAGCAGAAAAAGATGTTATGTGGTCTTTATACATTATGTAACATTATAAAGTCCTTCCGCAAGAGCATAAGGGAAACTAAATTGCATGTTGAAAATGAATTCTCTAGTCAGGGTGTATCATCAGAGTTTTAAAAGTCTGATAGAACCTAAACTTTACTGCAGAAGTTGTAACTTGCAAACCATGTTTCTTCCTTTGTTTTTTGTATATCCTGTGGCTCCAAAAGCTCACTTTGATCATAGTAAAACGCAGCTTTTCCTCTTGGTTGTGATCGGTCCCCACATCTAGAAACTGGAATGTGATCCTCCTTCTGGTTTGTACATATGGATATCGTACCAGGAGTGAAACATTTAATTATATTGAGATTAAAGGGGAGTGCTATATGCAACAAAATCGTGGAAAGTCAGAGCTAGGAAGTTTCTGAGAGATCATCAAGTCCAGTCCTCCTTTCCATTTCTGGAACTAGAAGAACAAAGACAGGTTGAGCCTTGCCTTCTGCCCTAGAGTGTGCATTCTGTAAGAAGCCTATTCTGAAATGCCCTGTCTCAGCCAGGTCTGATTACTCAAGCTCGCGGACTGGTAGTAAAAGAGGTTCCTCTGTATATTTTACTGCACCTCACAGGCATTATTCATTTGGAAACCTTGGAGATAAAAGTCAAATCGACTTACCCCTAGACTGAATTGGCTTTGGAGGTGGCAGAAGCAAGGGACTGGGCGAGCGGTCTCTGGTAACTAGAATTGCAAGCAACTCATGGCAACCAAAAGCCAGGTCACTGTCACAGAACCGTGAAGCAGAGGGTGCAGATGTCTACGGTGAGTTCTCCAGCACCTCAGCTGAGCAGAGTGATCTGCCCCTGTGCTTAGTGCTGGGCCCACACCTGCGCAGGGGACCGACTCCCCTCTCAGGAACCGTCCTGCCAAAATCCTGCTCCCCACCTGATGCTGAGCCTTGTCATAGGCAAATGGTGCTGAAAACAGAATTTTGGCTCCTTTTCTCATGAGAAAACCCTACCAGAAAAAGAAGGAAAAGTGTATCAGCTTATCAAAGGCTGTGTGATCTGCTTTGCAGAATCCCTAATTCCTTAGAGGTCCACCAAACAGCAGAGCCATTTTTGCACTTGAGAAGGACACAGGAACTCACACACACAGTGACCCGCAGAGTCACACAGACCGTAACACCAAGCCTCTCTCCTCTGGTTTGACGTCTACCACTCAGTGGAATTATTTCAGGCTTATCAAAGGCCCTACACAGTAAAAATATCTTAGATTGCTAAAAAATGAAGAAATTGCTATCTAATAGATTAAAAATCAGAGCCCTTAAAGAACAAGATAAAATGGGTTTTTGCGGGTATACAAAGAGGTTTGGAAGCACTGTTTTCAAACCAAAAGACTCTTCAAAAATTTTCTAAGAGAAAGCCCCTCCCCTAGTCTAGCTCTCCCCTAGTTCCGTGATAATAACTCACTGGGCAGGGCAGGGAGGTCTTCCTGTAATTGGCATCTTGTGGTCGGTGGCGTTCCCGGAGTCCTCTCTCCTCCTCTCGCCAGCTGTGGCCCCAGAAGCTGCTCATCCATTTGGCAAAAGACACATCATCATCGTCATCATCATCTTTGTGCTCCATGCAAAGGTGACTCCAAATACTGACAGTCCGTCCCTAAACCTGGCAGAAAAACCAACCAGCGGTGAAGCCCAGAACGCTCGCAAAAGACTAAATGAAACTGATACTTTTAAATGGCCTCTGTGGATGGCATCCTTAAAGCAGAAAGATTTACTAAACAACAGCTTCATCATCAGGCAGCCTTGGGCAATGTCTATTTATAAACTGTGCAGCCCACACTCCCCTCCCCCTTGTCTTTTTAAATTGAGAGGCTTTGTAATCCTCTCCTTGCTGGGACTGGCGCCTCAGAGCCTAAAGGCAGGAAGCACAGTCCACTGCCCGCATTTTCCTGAGCCGTGCCGCCAGTGGCCTGGGATGGCATCTCCAGCTGTCAGTTATGATGGAGCATGACCCTCATAAACATGCCTGTCAGCTAGCTCCAGGCTAGCAGTGAGATGGGCCACCGAAAGGGAAAGACTGCTGCTTGCAAGGTGGCCAGCTGTTGAAATGTCAAATCTAAACACTCTCCTAAAAAATCAAATTGATATTGACAGAAAATCCAGCTCTAGGTCAAAGTGAGCAGTTTTTATCAAAGTATTACTTATACGCATAGAAATACAAACAACGTATTTGTAAATGTAGAATGCACAAAACTTAAATAATTTCATGAATTTGTACACACATACACCCCTCTATCACCCTCCACTGTGTAGATGAAGACACAGCATTCCAAGTTCATCCTATCCACCTTTCAATCCCTTCAAAAGATCACTTTTTGGGCTGGGAATTTAGCTCAGCGGCAAAGTGCCTGCCTGGCAAGCGCAAGGTCGTGAGTTCGGTTCCTGGAACCAGAGAAAAACCAAAAAAAAAAAAAATCACTTTTTCTGACCCTGTGCCCTTAGATTGTTACCTGACTTGAACTTTCTTACAGTTTTATTTGTATAGCACCCAATATTATGAGATTTATATGCAGATTTAGATAGTAACACTAGTTCATCCTAATATATATATTATATATATATATATAATTATCCTATAATATTTAAAAATCTTGTATGTGGTCACTTTATAATTTTTAAAATTTAAAATCACTTTATAATTTTTAAAAATCTTGTGCATGGGCTATTATTTTGGGTTATTTACAGTTGGGGCTATTATTTTTTAAAAGCATCTATGAATTTATAGTTCCTGTCCTTATTCACTGTCTTCAAGGTAAAGAGAATATGATTTTTATGAGGTCTGTACTTTGTGTCAACTAGGGAACCAGGAATTTTATAAATGCTATTTTTATTATAACAACCCTATGACTAGGAGATTTTATTTTATTTTATTGATGAGGAAGTTGAGATTCAAACACACCATCACCTGCCCAAGATGAAATTACTGAGTATCAGTGCCTGCTTTGAAGTAAAGCTGTTTAAACCTTACTGCCAGTGTTCAAAGAGACCTTTGGGACATCCTGTATTTTCAAACAGGGAGAGTTTTGGTTATCTGAATATGAAAACCCTTCCAAGAGAGAAAAAAGAAATGACAGAGCTGAGTGCCACTATTCCTAGAGCACGGTACAATTTACACGTTGTAAGGAAAAGTAACCTGTTATGGTTGATACACTGTGTCAGCTTGAGGGGTCTAGCGGTTTGGCTAAGTGACTCAGCAGTTCTACATCGCGGGATGAGAAGGACACGCCCTTACCTCTAGGATGTCGTTCACTGTGTCAACTTGAGAAGTTTAGGTTAGCTAAGCGACTCAGCAGAAGCCCGGGTCCGTCCTTTGTACTCATCGTGAGCCTATGCAGGAGGAGGGCCTGGAGATGGTGTGAGTGTAAATGACCCCCTCCCAGGGTGGGTAGGCTGCATACAACAAAGGGGAAATGAGGACGGACTGACTGCTGGTTCTTCAGAGGAGCTTCGCCTTCAGCTTAGTCATGGTCTCCAGGCTTTTGGTGCAGACTGCTTGGCTTCCACCTGGGGCTCTTCAGCCTTCGGGTGTAGACTCTTCAGCCTTCTCTGTAGATTCCTCAGCATCCCTCTAGACCCATCAGCCTCCTGATGCAGACTTGCACGGACACTGCAGTGAGCTCCAGGCCTGGGACTGGATCCATCGGTCTCCAGTGCGCACACACCCTCTGCACGCTTCCTCATCCAACTCTGTGGCTGACCACTGTAAGCCGAACTTGTAACTCCTTATACATTTGTATATCTTGTGTTATATGTTTCTCTAGTAAGCCTTGACTGATACATAACCAAGGCATGAGATGGCTTATTTTCTTTTTTTTCCTTTAGCAAAAAATGCATGCTTGCTATAATATTTTTGTTAGCTATTGGAGAAAAGCCCCTTCTCAATGACTCAGCAAAAGTTACAAGTACGGCATCGCTGCTGATTGTCTCCATTACTTAAAAAAGATTATCAGATAACTTTTCTCGGGGAAGTCGTACCAGGTTTGTCCAAAAAACTTAACTATGGTTGTTGGTTCAGGCTGCTGAATAAAAATACCATGGACTGAGTGGATTAACAGTTTTGTATTTCTCGTAGTTCTGGAGCGGGGGAAGACCAAGATTAAAGAGCCAGAAGAATCAGTGTCTAGTGAGGACTTTCTTCTCCTCTTGTAGACAGTTGCCTTCTCACCACAGCCTCGTATGTCCAAGAGAGAAATTACTGCTCTTGTGTTTCTTCCTATAAGGACTCTGTGTGAGGGTTCTCCAGAGAAACAGACTCTAATATACGGACTGCCTTTGGACAATTCTTCTACAATTAAGGACTCAATTGAACTGTTTGAGCTGGACAAAGAATGCTCAGTCAGGAGAGTTCAAACACACACACACACACACACACACACACCACAGGGAATGGAATGAATGAGTGAATGAGAGAAATGAATAGATCAACACAGCTGGGGAATTTGGAAAGCCCTAAGACCTGCTATCTGTAAATTGGAGAATGAAGAGCTCGTGGTATAATTTAGTCTGTGTCCAAAGGCAAGAGAGCCAATGGTATAAACCCAAGTCTACAGGCAAGAGAAAATGAGATGAACTGTCCCAGCTCCAGCAATGACACACAAAAAGAACGAATCACTCCCTCCTCTACTTTGCTCTGTAAAAGCACTTACAGGCTAGATCATGCCCATCCATACTGGGGAGAGCAAGCCACCTTACTGAGCCCACCAGTGTCGATGTTCAATGTGCACCACATCAACAGCTTCACAGGCACATCCGGGAGTAACAGTTACTCACGGCCAATCAAGGCGACACGTAAACAATCATCATGAGTACTAATTCACTCAGGAGAACCCTATCTCATGTGTATTTGCTATTGAAAGTTGAAGTGAGGAGACAGCATGGCATGGGGAGCGTGTCTCCATCCACTCCTGACAGATATGACTCTTGACTCCTCAGAAGTCTCCCAAGTACTTATGCTGTTTTCCAAGTGCTTATGCTGTTTTCCAGATTATGTGAAGTTTGCAAGTGAGCTGACACCCTGATTGCTTTGCTCACCCTTCCTCTTAACTATAGAATTTGGTTCTTAATTGCAGTTGTCCCAGGACTGTAGCCACAGCTCAGCACTAGAGAGCACTTACCATCCTACAGTATGCATGAGGCCCTGGCTTGGTGCATCTGTCCCCAGACAGAAGTTGATCTTTTATAGACTGTTTTCTGAATAAATGACCAGGACAAAAGGGATGGAAGTTATCTAAGCACAATATAGGCAGTTATGGAAATTCAGGATTTTGTCATAACCGATTCTTGAACATGGTATGTTTTTCTGGTGAAGACACATAAAAAATATTTTTCTGTATAAATTTGTATAACCCTTCCAGATAAAAAATTCAGATGAGAATAAAAACAATAAGGAAAAATATAAAGTGATGATTTCTAAATAAAATACACTGACTTTACAGTAACACTGAAAATCCAAAAACCCAGCACCTGGGAGGATGGAGGTGGAAAAGGACATTCATGATGTGTTTTTCATTACTGATCTTGAATAGCAAAATGCTGTGAGGTCTTGAATTTAAATTGTTAGCTAAACCAATGATCACAGCTAGCAGTGCTGACCATGAGACAGAGGGCACAGCCCCAGCTCCAACACCTACCAAGAGCACTTCCAGATATTGTCCATACTCAAGGCATCAAATAAAATGATGCCACAGAGAAGCAAGACTAATGGAAACTGGTTGCCTTTGAAGAGTCTGTCTAAAGTGAAAGAATAACTGAATTGTTTGAGGACATGGAGCCCTGCAGCAAGAGGCTCCACAGTAGAAAAGCACGTTGAGGCCCTGTTAACCTCCATGCCTAAACAACGTGTGTCCTCATTGAGATGACTTAGTTGAAAACTCTGTATTTCTTGCTGTGTACCAAGACTATCACGACTACTTTGAAAGGCACACCAGTCAGCTTCAATTTGCTAATCAGAATTATATTGTATCTGACTTGATGCCTGAGTCAACTTAAAAGAAGTTAGTATAAAAACTTAATAAGAATCTCAGGCTAAGACGGACATTTACAGTTACTGCAGTAGGATTTTTTAAACTGAATAAATCCAAGACCCCTGAATTTCAAATGAAGTCAGTACTGCTGGTTCCATCCTGCAACTTGGGATCCTACTGATAATAATTTTACAATAAGATGCTTTGGCCAAGGGATGGACTACACACACACACACACACACACACACACTGTAATGGGTATGAAACTGCCTATATTTAGAAAGGACTGATATCAAGGTTGGCCCTTTGCTGGTATCTAGGAACTCATGGTAAAAAGTTCTTGCAGTAATACAAAACATTCCTTAAATTTTATAAGAGTGACCTAAACTATTTAAATAACCAATGTGGTTTACATTGTATTTGTTGATTTTTTTCAGCACTTTGACAAAATACCTAAAATAAATGTAGGAAAGATTCATTTTGGCTTACAGTTTCAAAGGCTTAAGTCCATGACAGGTTGGTTCTATTTTTGCACTGTGGAAAGGCACAGCATCCATGGAGAGAAGCATGTGGTTAACTAAAGCTGCTTACGACCCTGCAGCCAGAAAGGAGGGAGAGGAAAAGGGAAGGAGAGGGAGAGGGAGGTGGCGGGAGAGGGAGAGGGAGAGGCCAAAAGCTCAGTATTTCCCCCAAGGGTACGCTCCAATGACCTAACCAGCTTCCATTAGGCTCCACCCACTAAAAGTTCCACTATTTCCCAACAGCGCTGCAGGCTGGCAACTGAGCCTTTAAGTTGAGCCTGGGTCTTGTGGCACATTTAAGATCCAAACTACAACGTGCCGAAGAAATCATTTTCCCCTATAAGTCCAGAATGTTACTACTTTCTGGGTGGAATATGCCCCCATTGCCAGTACCCATAAAAACTTTAGGTACAAAGTCTCTAAGAGCATCCCTGGCACATTCCTCGTACATGTCCATACAATTCGTTACCTAAGGAATTAAATGCATCTTATGTGATTCCACTGAATTACTCTTGGAAGTTTGAGCCAGTTTTTCCTGCAGACTTCGCCTATGTACGTGTTCTGTTCATTTTGTTTTGCATCCTTTCATTATAATAAGTCTCAGCTTTGACTATCATTATATTCTAAGCTCTGTGATTCCTTTTGATTACCAAACTTAGTTTTCATCTTGGAAATTCCAACAGAGAAGAAAAAAAAGCAGGGGGACTCCTTAAATCTTTCAACAAAAATTCTCCCCAAGAACAGGATATAAATTTATCACAGGAGAAAGGATTTTGTATACAGGATAGAAAAAACAACAGAATTCAAACTCCATTTAATTCCCAGGTCAGCCCATTTCTGCAAAAATACAAGGACAGATGAGTTCTTCTCCTGTTTGCTTGGACTAAGGTATTTAACACAGGTTGGAGACACTGTGGGGAGAGCAGCAGCAGGTGTCAAGTCTCAGCACAGAAGAATGTCTTTTCCAGCCTGTCTTGGAAGCCCGGGCAAGAGCGGAGGCTCCATCCTACACTTGGAGCACAGCCACTGGCTTTGCCTAACAGAAGCCCTGGACAACTGCCTGCAGGAGGTGCTGCCAGGGGCAGTGGAACAAAGGAAGCTTCCCTTTTGACCCTGGTATTGGAAAATAGACATACAGGCCAATACAACATCATAGAGAATCCAGAGACATATATACATGCCTGCTGGGGTCAGGTTAGAAAAACCTGTCAGAGAGATGAACGAAGATGCAAGACACAGAGAACACTTTAGGCGTGCAGGGGACTTCACTGGAATGGAGTGAAGCCCCAAACTGACTCAAATCCAGGATATATGGAAAAACATCAAAGCCATAGAGACTAGTTTAAGGCAGCTAGGCAGGCGAGCAAGGTATGGTGACATTTTGGTTGAATAATTAACTTTTATCTAATTGTCCCTTAGGGAGCTTCCTTGTTTTCCCCATAAGGCCCATCTCTGTCCAAACTGGCAAAACATCCCCTTTCCAAGACATTTCTGCTCTTGGAACCCAAGCAGACATTGGCCCACTGGGTGTCACAAGGAACTCCACAGCTCCCTTTTTTGTTGCTTTAAGGAGTTTCTTAGCAAGCCAGACTTGGTGTTGTTGTTTTTGGCTACCTAATTGCCTTCATTCCAATATCACAGACTAGGAAAAGGAGAAAAAGAGCAATTAATAACAAGGCAGCAAGAGCAATCACTCCCCAGGGAGTTCCTGCAATCCAAGTTCAGAGATGTTTTGTTGCCCCATACATTGAAGGACTTCATTTGCTTTTTGGGTCTTTCTTTTCAGGCTCCCCCAAGTCATTTCAGGAGCCCAAGTCATCCCTGGCTGCAGGAAGGGAGGCAGATCTTTCTTCTCTCCCAAGTAGAGGTTCTGTATCTATGGAGTTGGATCTCCTCCTCTGAAGGCCATGATAAGGTTTCACCAACCATGCTGACAGCTGCACTGGTCCTCCCAGTAATAAAAGGAGAAACAGGGCCCTCCCTGAGTTAATGTCTTTTCATAAAATTAGTGGGTACTGGGGAGGAGTTTAGAAACCCAATGTCCTTCTGCAGGGCTGTGACCTTGACAGTTAAGGCTGAAAAAGAGGAATCAGAGTTTTATGTAGGTTCTTTTGTGAGGTTGCTTTTGTACTCTCAGCATATTTTTTTAAGGTTTGGTTAGTTCTTTCAACAAGCGTTTGACCATGGGAATTATAAGGGATACCTACTGTGTGAGAAATACTCTATTTCTTGTAAAAACCCTAAAAAGGGGAAGTGGGATATGCAGGGCGATATCCCTTAAAATGTGAACGAAGCAGCTAAGACAATGACAAATAACATGAGAAGTAGTTTCTCCCCACTGTGCAGCTGCATGTATCATTACTGAGTAATTATCGAGAGACATGTACGTATGATAGCAGGCCAAAACAAGCGACAAGTAATATCCATTTATCAAATCTGATTAGGTCTCAATTCTCAGGGATTAACCACCTGTGGAGGGTCAGTGCCCCCGCCCTCTGGCATGAGGAACATTGTTATACAACATTTTAATCCCGAACCCTTGTTAGAGCAAAATCTTTGTGAAGGGCATGCCAGTTTGGTGCAAAAGTTCATGAGAGAGACAAGCTTCATCAAAAGCAGAAAATATAACCAAAGCATCAGATTCTTCATTCCCTTTATAAAAGGGCCCAGAATGAAAATGAGAATGGAGATGGGTAATACAATGAGGATGACAGCGTGTCTGGACTAACTTCTGCAACTGTATAAAAAGAACAGATCTGGCACAATAGAAGGCTTGACATGGGCAGTCTCAACATTTTGTTGAGAAAACACACCATACTGAGAATCAGAGACTAGATTTAAAGGTTCCTGAGGGAAAGTTTGTAACGTAAGAATGTTAGTGCCTAATTTTTTCTTTTCAGTGGAAAAGAATTTGCCCCTAGTTCATTTTAGAGAACCTGTTACTATATCTGCCTTCTTAGTGTGACCAGAGCCATCAGTAAACACAGTACATGCCTGTGAAATGGGTTCAAAATGAACAACCTTAGAAAGGATGAAAGGAATAGTAGTTAAAAAGTGCAAGGGCTTATCAGCAGGCCAAGCTCCAAAGATTTCACCTGCAAAATCAGCTAGTACACACTATAGTGACACAATGCTTAAGCAAAGTTTCAAATTCCCCATGAGGGAGTCTGAATAACCTGAGGATCATAGCCCGATAATTAATTCTTTCTGCCCATGACAATGAGAAGCTATGAACTTAGCATAAAATTTGATGTTTTTATGACCTGTATGGCTCAAAAGATGCCATTCTAAAAATTTTAATATCGGGGTCAATTGTTGAGTAACTCCAATAAGTAAGCAGGGAGTAGGAAAAATAGTTGAATAGGAAATTGGGGATATATATGATCCAGCTGACACTACTGAATAGCTTGTTCCACTAGCTGTAACTCCTTTTCAGCTTCTGGTGTTAATGTACAAGGGAAAGAAAGATCAGGATCACACTAAAGAATATTAAATAGATGTGTCAGTTGATGAATTCCCAAACTGACAGAGCCAATTAATATCAGCTAGCATACTGCAATTTAAAGTAATCAATTTATCCCTCCTAATAGAGGGCTTTGAGGGCTTCATAGTATGCTGTTAAAATGGAACCCAAGTAATTCCAGGGGGAGGTTTTTTGTACCTTATCAGGTGCTACAACCAGTCCAAAATGCTAGACTTGTTCTAGCAATTGATTTAGCTTTAAATGCTCCAGGGGGTCTGCAGTACTCAACAAGATATAATCCATATAATGAAAAATAATTGCCTGAGGCCTCTGTAGTCTGATTGATGTTAGTGCCTGGGCCACAAAAGTTTGATATGTAGTAGGACTATTATGCATACCCTGGGGAAGCACTTTTCAATGAGATCTCTGGGCAGAAGCTCAGTTGTTGATAGAAAGAGGGTGAAAGTAAACCTTTCACAATCCTGAGGGGCTAAAGAATCTGTTATATCTATCACCATCAATGGCCAATCTTGGGGAATCATAGATGGGGAAGGGAGCACTGGTTGCAAACCCACCATAGGTTGAATGACTACATTGATTGTATGGAGGTCATAGGACAGTCTCCATTTGCCTCTTTGTTATGACAAAAATAGGGGAATTCGAAGGACTCTGGGAAGGTTCTGTATGTCCCTGTTGTAATTGCTCCTGTACTAAGAGGTTAGCTTGATATAATTTCTCCCCTTTTAGTGGTCACTGCCCAAACCACACCAGCTTCTAAGTGAGCCAAATGAGGACAAGGGAAATGACAGCAGTGACACATATGAAAAAGATAGATTAATGAAAAACCCCACTGCTGTAATAGGTCTCTGCCTCAAAGATTAATAGGTATATAAGCAATATATGGCTGGATGTGTGCTGTCTTTCCCTCTGGGCCAGTTACAGAAAGAATAGCACTGCTCTACATGAAAGACTGGGTTACAATGCCTACCAGCCCAGAGGAGGTTCTTTGGCAAGGCCAAGTTTGGGGCCATTATCTTTTTGCAATAATAGTAACATCTGCTCCTGTGTCCAGAAGTCCTAGAAAGGGTTTACTTTTTATCTGAGCAGTCAGAGTAGACTGAGAGGCTGTGATGTTGTGCGATTTTCATTCCAGGAGTAAAAATTGGGACTCCCTTTCCCAGAATACCATAATTTCCCCTTGATAATCTGCATCTACAATGCCTGGAATCACTGTTACCCCTCAAGCATGTAGTCCATATTTTCCCTAAATGAGTCCTAGTTGTGGCTAGAGGGGTCAGAAGGCTTCTATGGGGACCATTTGAGGGGCCTCTCCCTCTAACGGCTTAACTTTTATTCTATTGAGCAAGTCCAGTACAGCACTTCCCTGAGTGTCAGCACAGCAGTAAGGATGGCTGTTTTCACATCTGATCCCAGGCCATCATGCCCATTATTTGTGAGGCCCAAGGAGGGTTCTAGTGGGAGTTTCTGAAAGAGAGAGCTTACCATACTTCTCATATTTAGAATGGCATTGATTACCCCATGGGTTCCACTTTTTACAGTGCAAGTTAATTGGCCCAGCAGGTGAAGATTCCCCTCCCTTTTGTCTGCAGTCCTTTTCTTACGGTGGCCAGGTTTTCCACACTGCAGCAAGTACTATTTCCCCCTGTATTAGGAGGAAGCCAAATGGGAGCAGCAAATATGCTGGCTTTACGTGCCTCTGTGCCCACTACCATGCCTTTATGAGCTTGCCCACAGCCTTAGCTTTGGCACGAATAGGTTTCAGAGCATCCTGGAAATCCCCACTAGCATTTTCATAGGTAAATTGAAGCAAAAGAATATCTGTGACCTGTGGATGGCTAATCTGCCTCCTGATGGCCTTTTGTAATGGGTCAACAAATTGTACAAAGGGCTCCCATGGGCCCTGCCCAACTACTACAAATTACACTGACAGCTGGGGGCAGGAATGCAATCCCAGGCCTGCATGCAGTGACAAGAGTACATTTGTTTTTTAAAAAAAAAAAAAAAAAAAAGGGCATTGTTTAAAAGCCTGTTGTGGAAAGGGAGCTGGGCCTTCTTAGCCCTCCTGGAGCCAAAGGAGCCAGATCTTCAGTATGTTCCCCGCTACCCCAAGAGCCCACCCCATAAGGGTCTCCTTGAGGGGCCATCTCTGTGGGGGTGTGCCTAGGTGTGCGGGAGCATGACTGCTCTCCCATCTCCACCCTCCCCACAGCAAGGAGAGGCAGGGGTGTAGGCTACCAATGGATTTTTTTTGTGTGTGTGTGAGCTCAGGGCTTGGGCAGCAAGAGGACCACAAGAAGCTTATCACCTTTCCTTTTACTCCTTCTGGGTTAATAGGGACCAGAGCAGGGAGCGCAGCCCCCATGTCACTGGGCTGGCAAACAAAAACATCCTTTCATGTTCCTGAGCTCTCCTCAGATTGTCTTTAACTCTATCCCATATTTCTAGGTCTAAGGTATGCCAGTCAGGAAATCACAGCTTATGTTGAAACACAAACTAACAGCTTAACAAGCTGTTTTTCTGTGACTGAAGGATGGGGCAGCCGCCTTCAGTAACTAGTGCAAGACACTTTTGCTCTGCTGTTAATGACTGCCCCACTGTTACCCAGAGTTCCAAAGGTGTGGAAGGCCCCTAATGAATGATCTGCTTGTGATTGCTCCCTCCAGTTTCACATTCCTATGGCTTTGTCCCTCACCACTGCAGCAGGTTCAGATCCCCGTGCATGGGCCACTTGCTGGTTTAGGCCAGCAAGCCCTGTTAGAGAGACTAATGAAGATGTGAGAAACAGTATCTTTGTTGAGGGCCAGAGGACTTCACCAGAATGGAGCGAAACCTCAAACTGACTCAAAGCCCCAGATTTACTGAGGAAAGATAAAGTTCTATTGAGCACAGATGTTTGTTTTAGGTAGCAAGACAGGCAAACAAGGCATGGTGATGCTTTGGCTGAAGAATTAACTTCTACCCAATTATCCCCTAAGGAGCTTCCTTGTTCTCCCCATAAGGCCCATCTCTGCTTTCAAAACAAGCTAGTAGGAGAGCAACAATAATCAACACATTGCATATTGTTATATTCACAGTAGCTGGTCAGAGTACAAGATATAGGCAGGAGACATTGCCCAGAAATTACCAGCACAAAACTTTCCCCTAAATGAACCAAGAGAAACCGTCCGTATAACTAACTGAACTGTCTTGTATGTACATATTTTGCTTTATTGAAAAGAAGTTAATGTTTAATTGTTTGATCAATCTTAAATGCCTATATTTGTTTAACTGAGTAACCAATTTGAAAATAACAATATATAATACAGTATCTATTGTCAATTTTCTATCTCCTTGTCTGAAACTCTGTATTGCTTCTATTGTTTGGGTGTTGTTTTGTTTATGCCTGTTTGTTTGTTAATGTTTTTTCATTCTTTATCTTTAATAATAAAAAAAATTTTTTAAAATACTAGGTGGAGTTCTTAGGCTTGACACCAAAGCAAAATCCAAAACAGGAAAAAAGAAAAATGATGAATTAACCCTTATTGAAACAAAAATGTTTGCTCTGTAAAATTCTTGTTAAGGAGCTGAAGAGACAAGATAAAATATTGGAGAAAATACTTCTAAACCATGCATCCAACAAAGGACTATTGTCTTGAATATATAAAGAATGTTCAAATTTGACATTATAAGAAAAAATAATACTAGAAAATAAGGGAAACATACAGAAAACATTTCAATAAGAAAAATACATAAAGACAAATGCATGAAGATCATTAGCTATTAGGAAAAGGCAAATCAAAATCTTAATGTAATATCATTTACAAACCTATCAATATGGCTAAGATCAAAGAAAATTTTTTAAGTGTTAACAACTTACAGCCAGCTCCCTCCCTCTGGGTTCTTGTCCTGAGGGTGGTGAAGAATAATAAGACAGGACAGCAAGCAAAGGTAGAATACACCAGACAAGGTGAACAGTTGAGCAGAAAGTAAATAAAAAGGAAATCAGCAACAAGAAAATAACAGAAAGACAGAAATAAGTCAATACCTTTCTGTAATAACTTTCTATGTGAATGGTCTGAATTCTGCAAATGAAAAGACACAGATTGGTACAATGGATTAAGAAACCAAAATGACTGCTGTATACAAAAATATATTTAACCTAAAAATTCTCAGGGGGTTGGGGATTTAGCTTAGTGGCACAGTGCCTGCCTGGCAAGTGCAAGGTCATGAGTTCGATTCCTGGTACCGGGAAAAAAAAAAAAAAGTAAAAAATAAAACATAAAACTCTATCTTACTGTTATTTCTTGCTTTTTTTCTGTTTAAAATAAAAAAGACACTCCCGGCCTCGTAGTTCCCCGGAAGAAGGGCTTCCGGCGCACAGGGAGCCACGGGCAGGGAGTGCCGGTCTTCCGGCTGGCTAGCTTCCTGCCTTGTAGGCTCCCGGAGGGAGGGCCCCCAGCGCACAGGGAGCCTCGGGTGGGGAGCGCTGGTCTTCGGACTGGCGGCTCACTCCCGGCCTCGTAGGTCCCCGGAAGGAGGGCTTCCGGCGCACAGGGAGCCACGGGGAGGGAGCACTGGTCTTTGGCTGGCTAGCTTCCTGCCTCATAGGCCCCCAGAGGGAGGGCCCCCGGTGCCCGGGAGGCCACAGGGTGGGGAGCGCTGGCCCTTGGGCTGGCCCCCAGCCTAACAGGCACCTGGGAGGAGGGGCTCTGGTGCACAGGAAGCCACACAGCGGTGAGCGTTGTTGCACGCCAGCCCTCAGGCCGGCCACCGCTGCTTCATTGAGAACTACCATGACACAGAGAAACATTGACACAATTGGCCCACCATGCACCAGCTGCAGATGCCCACCCACAGACGTGTCTGAATCATTCAAACATGGAGAAACCCC
>NW_004955427.1:1908721-1914522 GCF_000276665.1 Chinchilla lanigera | reverse complement strand
CTTTACTCTTTAAAATAAAATAAATAAATAAATAAATAAATAAATAAAATAAAATAAAAAAGAGAGAACTACAAGCCAATCTCCCTAATGAACACAGATGCAAAAATCTACAATAAGATACTGGCAAACAATGCAGCAAATCATTAAAAAGATTATATCACAACCAAGTAGGATACATCACAGGGATACAGAGATACTTCAGCATATGTAATCAATAAATGTAATATACCATATTAACAGAACCAAGGACAAAAATTATAACACCATCTCAATACATGCAGAAAAATCTTATAACCAAATCCAAAACCCATTCATGAAAGAATCCCTACAGAAAATTGGAATAGATGGGCTTCATCCTAATAAAAGCCATATGACAAACCAACAGAGAACATCATACTAGATGGTTAAAATTTGAAAGCTTTTCCCTAAAGTCATGAAAAAGACAAGAACATCCACTGTCATCACTCTTATTCAGTATAGTTCTGGAAACTGGCTGTCATCAAAAAATCAACCAATAACAAATGCTGGAGGGGCTGTGGGGAAAAAGGAACTCTTCTCCACTTTTGGTGGGACTGCAGACTGGTGCGACCACTGTGGAAATCAGTATGAAAATTTATCAAATTTTTCAATAAAGCAATAGAAGTTGGTAGTATGACTCAGTTATCCTGTGTGTGTGTGTATGTATAGATACATATATACACATACATATTTTTCTCCTTTTTCTCTCTTCCCTCATCCCATTTGCTCCCTCCCTTTGAACAGTTAGTATTTTTTTTAGATCTCAAAGATTTTCTCCTCTGATTTTTCCCCTAAAAGTTTTATAATTTTATAATTTACACTGAAGTCTGTAATCCATTTTGTTAAATTTTTATATAAAGAATGAGACAGAGGCCAAGTTTGATTGTTGTTTAAACTGTGAATGTCCAATGGCTCCAGAACCATTTACTGGAAAGGCTTCTGCCACTGATTGCTGTTTTACCTTTTAAAAAATCCAGCTGAGCACAATGGAATTCCTTGTGACCACCAGCGGGTAAATGTCTGCTTGGGTGGGGGGCACTGGCAGGAAGGGTGGGCAGACCGCTAACTCTGAGGAGCTGAAAGTTCTTGAGGATGGGATGTTTTGCCACTTCAAGCAGAGATGGGAATAGACGTTCCATTTGACCCAGCTATCCCCTTCCTTGGCATCTTCTTGAAAGAATTACAAACATCACACCACAGTGATTACATGCAAGCAGCACAGTTTGTCATAGTCAAATCGTGGAAACAGCCCAAATGCCCAGTAACAGGTGAATGGATAAAGAAAATGTACACTGCTTTTCTACAATGGAGTACTACTTTGCCATAAAGAAGGATAAGCTCAAGACATTTCTAGCTAAATGAATGCATCTAAGGTCCTAAATGTACAAGAGACAATGTGAAATGGGAAGAAATTGTTAAAAAGGAACAAGGATGGGGGAAAGGGGATAGGAAGGGAAAAGAGAAAAAAATGCAAGTTACTTATACTAATAGTGCCTCTTCATAGAAAAGGAAGGTTTGCGCTTGTATCAATTGGAGAATTTTTCATGCCCATTTCTTGTACTCTGAGCAACTACTTTAAAGATAATAACATGCAGTGTATTAACTATTGTTATTCTCCTATTATCTTGGTATGAAATTCCGTTTCACCTTGTTATGGTTTTTGTCTGTGTGTCCCCCCAAAGCCTCCTGCGGCCCATGGGCAGGCTATTAGAGTTGAATGAATGTGGGTGTGAGAGCTACACCCACCCTGGGGTGGATAGTTTGCATACGTAAGGGACAGGAAAAGAGTGCTTGGGCCATTCCTCTGAGATTCCACTCTGGTGTGCGAGTTGTAGCTGAGCTGTGGCTGCTGCCCTGAGATGCAGCCCTCTAACACGTGCCACTCTGCCTTATAATTGCCAAGTACGAATTGAAACTTCCACGAACTGTAAGCGAAATAAACCTTTCCTTCCTTAATTTTGGGCGCCAGGTATTTTGTCCCAGCAGCGAGAAAAAAGTAACCAAGACACACCTTTTTTCCATAAGATAAAAATAACAATAAAGTAAAGACAGGAGAGCAAATCCGAGCAGTTCTCATGGTCAAACCGAGACTAAGGCACAGATCAGGACTGCACAACCAGGACAACCAGTCTATTACGAGACAGAAAATGGTGTCCTTTTTGAACAGACGCTAAGCCCAACACTTAGGGATGGAATAGCAAACATCTTTATGCAAATAAGAAAAACAAGTACCTTTGTTCTAGGCAAATCCCGTTAGACTATAATGAGCAAAGTGCAGGTTGGCTCTTAATCCCCACTCTTCCCGTTATTCCTGAGCAAAGCACAATGAGCATATCGTTATGTATGCAATACCCTTATAAATCAAAATGCAAGGTGACATTTCTACATTTGAAAATGACATAAATCTTGTGGGCAGCAAGTTGATGAGAATGGAAAAGCTTATAAATCTATGTGAGTGGGCAGAAAGGTAGCAAAAGGGTGCATAAAATATATATATATGAGCTATCAGTCACCGTGAAAAAATGAACTAGAGTTACTATATATTGTTCCCTGAAGATAAATGCAGAGGCTTCTTCTGACAGCAAAAAGAACAGCCATTTGATTGAATCATGACATGACATTCCCCAGAGAAGCAAAGCAGTACCACCCACTCAACTGATGCGTTGAGGGAAGTTGAATAAGAAACTATCAGGATTGGGGGAAAAATTAACAGTATGAGGACTCAGAGAATAACAGAGCTTCAATATAAAAGAAGTGAGATACAAAGCACAAACAAAGTAGATCCATTAGAAGCAAATGCAATTACAGAGGTGGGAGCAGTGACCACACCATGCTACGGACTGGACATTATACATATAAAATACTTCTAACATCACAAGAAGTCCTATTGGAAAGCACCAATCTAGAGACTTGCTACGCAGTAGATGAATCAAAAGAATCTAATCTCCTGAAAGCCAAGAAAACATTTTTAGGAAAATAGTATCACATAAAAGTGTATGGAAGACCAAAACAGCAATGAATTTAGTGACTTCCAAGGCAGTTTCAGACTAATTACAATAGGTTACAATAGATTATGAATGTAAACGGGCAATAAATTAGTAGCGGTAACAGGTATAGATAACTCTTTCCAGTAATTCTTCAATTAAGAGAAACAGAATGAAAACATAAAACAATTGAACTAAAGCTGTGTATATATGTTCTTAGTAACAGCATGTTTGTGGACTCATTGGAAGGTCTAGTCACAATCAATGAACTGTCTACCAACTCCATCAATCTGAACGCCTCATGCAGCAATCAGGATTAAGGAGGCAGAATTATACAATTCGAAAGTAATAAGAAGCCTTAGAAATCACCTAACATACTTCTCACATTACATATATAGAAAAGAGTTACCCTCAATGATATACCAACCTCAGTGATTAAAATCTAGACTAAGAGCTCTAGTCTTCCCAATCTCAGCCCAAAGAGTTTTTGCTCATTGAATTGCCTCCTAAAATACACATCAAACAAGAGGTAGAGAAAGTTGCTTCTTTTGATTTTCATTAATCTCTGAAGAAAATATTCATATATACCAAACTCTCATTCTTAGAAACATAGTTGTTTTACCTTTCTCCTTTAATATTTAGAAAAATAAAAAAACTAAGCATCGATGGCCTATTATCTTGTTAACAAACAGCAAAGAACTTTGAGTATTACCTCATCTATACTCTAAAGTGAGAAGTGTGTTTTCACCACCTCACAACTTAGAAATGTATGCGTCAGATCAGTCAGATCATAAAACCAGAAGTGACTTTCTCATTTCAGTGCTACAATACAATGAATTAGGAAATGAAAAAGAAAATGGGAGAAAAGAGACAAAAAAGTTAGGGAATGCGATGAGATTTTTTTTAAAATATAAAAGCAACAAGATTGAATTAATTTATAAATGCCAATCCTAAAAACCAAACCAAACCAAACAAAATTAACCCTTTAGAAAATACTTGTTAACACAACAGATGTTTCAAGAGACGAACATTCATTGCCACTAGAGGGGAACTATGTGACTGGAGACAGGTACGGGAAGGAAACACTTCAGAAAATCCTGTGCAGCTTTTGGACTTGAACTATAATAATCTATTGCCTATTCCAATAAACAAGCAAAACGTTTCTAAATTTTCAAACGTGTTAGATTCCACCGGTAGTAGAGAATTACTAACACCATGTAGTCCTGCATAACGCCACAGACAAAATGAAATTTCAGGAAAAAACCCTAATTTTCTATTCTCAAAAGGGAAAGCCAAGATGATAAGGGGCAAGACACATCTTTCAGGGTTTATTTAAGGCACAGAGGAGAGAAAGTGATTGGGTGCAACAATCACTATTTCATCAGTTCAATTCTGCTGCTACCGTCCACTTCATGGCTAAGCAACTCTATTTCCTGAAAGCAATTTACTAGTAGTGAAACTTGTTCGAATGAGTCCATTCTATTTTAATCAGTCCACTCGGTGCCACTAATAAATTATCTCCTTTCCATATCCATGTAGTGGTACTATGATTCTGAAAACCCTATTGAATTTAAAAGCAAAACAATCCTTTATAAATTTTTAATATGTGTCTGCAAACCAACATATGTGAAATACAGAGCCACAGTTTTGTATTCTCATCTTCTTGTCATTGTGCACACTTGTCCTTTCTTGAGCACACTGTGAATTCCAAGTACTTTGCAAGGGTAAGTTTCGTATTTTAAGAGATCTGGTACAGGGCATGGGAAAGACCTGTTTGACAAGCTATTGGAAATATCAAACCTATAAATTATAAGTATATAGTTTCAGATTACAGTGACGTTAGCTGAAGACAAATTCTGCAAAACAAGCACTGTGGTGGGCGGATCAGAACGCTAGGGCAAGCGTTCTGGCTGGAGCAGCCCGCAAGGTGGAATCCAGCTCCGCACACGAGTACGTGAAGCGAAGCTGCAGGCAGGAACGCCGAAGCGCCCTGTTTTAGACCACGGAGTCCCAGAACCTCCTAACGACACAGACACCTTCAAAACTGGCGCAGACGGAGAGCTGCGGGCATCCGGTTCAAGTCCTTCACCGAAACCCAACTAGCTTCTGCCGCTTGCACTGAGTCCGCCCGGTCCTGCTGCGCTCCTCGCCCCAGCTTCGCCCCAAGTACATCTGGGCGTGCGTCAGACAGGAAGGCAGGTGATAGCGCAGGCCATGCTCAGTCCTTTCTGACACACGAAGCGCAGAAAGCCAAAGCCCCAGGCCAATTTGCACAAGGGGGCGGGAACCGGAAACGCTGTCTGCAACCCACCCGCGCGGCCGCCACCCCGCCGGCCATAACCGGAACCACCCTCCGCCGCTCCCGCCGGCCCGGCGCGCCGCCCCTCCGCGCCCGCCCTCCGCCCCGCCAGCCAGCCAGCCCTCCGTCCTCCCGTCCTGAGCGGAAACGACGACAGCGGGTGCCGCGGGGGCGCCAAGGCCCCGCTAGCGATTAGCACCAACAGCCGCAAGGCACAAGCACAGGCCAGCCGCGACCGCCCAGCCCACCGCGGCCGGCTCCCGTGACCCGGAAGTGACTCGCCCCGCCGCGGAGAGGGGCGGGGCCTGACGGGCAGCTCTGTCCCGGCGTGCCGCGGGCTTCCGGTGACCTCTGGCCTTTCTCCGCAGCGCTCTCCCTGCCTAACGTGCTCTCCCGCGGGCTTTCCCCTTCCCCGCGTCCTCGCGCGCTGCCCGCGGGCCGTGGCGCGGGGCTGGTGGCGCGGCGGTAGCACGGCACGTTCGTCATGGCCGCCTCGAAGC
>NW_004955427.1:1854878-1908246 GCF_000276665.1 Chinchilla lanigera | reverse complement strand
CGGCGCGCCGTGGCGGGGACTCGGCGCTGCGTCCGGGCAGCAGGTGCGCGCGTGTGCGGGCGCGGTCGTTTCGTTGGCGCGCGAGAGGCGGCCTCCGGTAACGACCGCTGCGGGATGCGGGTGGCTTCCGCGCTTCCCAGGACGTGAAGTACGGGCAGAATACGAGCTGCGGTGCAGAGCGAATTTGTTAGGTAGCTTTTTTATACCCCCGCCCCCGGAAAACAAGAGGAAAATGGGGGTGGCTTTTTTTTTTTGAAAACCCATGGGAGTGAATTCTTAGAATTAGTGGCCGAAATCGTCTCGGTGTTTCAGTTCACGTGGACGTGTGGATGACCGAGGTCGTGTGTTAGGCAGGCGCTGTCCCGGGTGAACGGCTTCGTGTGCATTCTTGTGCTGTCAAGCCCTTGCGCTGCCTGACAGGGTCGGGCGCTTGTCTCTGCGTCGGCGCTCCCGGGATTGAGTGCGCGGGGGGATTTATTGAGTCTATTGTAGAGTGGCAGCGTCCCGGCAGTTGGGGAACAGCGATTCCCAGTCGCAGGCGCATGTACATGGTATTAATGCACACGCACGCTTACACTCACACACACACATTCGTTCCCACACTGCTCTGGCGAGTTTAGCCAGAGGTTAGTGCCTGCACTGTGTGAGGCGTTTTGCTCGCCCAAGGTGAAGCAATGTACTTTATCTGGGAGAAAGTAAAACAGGACCTATTTTTAAGCAGGAAAGAGATAGGACAGTAAAGTGAAGAACCGGTGGGCCATGAAAACTGGAGAAGTGTCATCGGGCTCTCCGGCGTTGGGACTGCGGGAACGGGATTTTATCTCCGGGCTTTACTGCCATCGCTGTTGAATAAGAGGATTAAAATGTTAGACCTCTTCTGCTTCATTCAGGACCAAAAATTGATGATTCTGAGTGCTGTTAATGAACGTGGTTATCAGCAGAGTTATCACAAGTCTTTTATCATTTTCGTATATAGGAAATTCGCTACTCAATACCTGTGTCATTTTTAATTTAATTTTCATCATTGAATGAAAAATACATAAAAGTATTTGGTTCTACAGTAATCGTTAAAAATACAGTTTGTGTATATAAAAAATGTTTTATGGCCGAGGATATAGCTCAGCCGCACAAGCGTCTTCCTGGCAAGCTCAAGATCCTGAGTTCGATTGCCAGCACCAAAAAAAAAAAAAAAAAGGCTTTTTAAAATTTCATTGTCGTTTCAACCATTCCGACTTATCGTAGAAAGTCTGCACCGTTGGTATTTGATAGAATTTAGCAAATTGCTTTTATTTACCTGATTGCTAAAAACCAGGCTTTACGAGTGAATTCTTTGTGTAACTTCAGTTGCTTTAAAATGATATTTCACCTATAATAAAACTAAGCAAAGCATGTGCTTATAGCATTGTTCACCCTATGGAATCTGGGTTTCTACTGAAATCTTGACTTTCTAAAGGTTTTGGGTTTTTTTTGAGTAAAACGTGTTTGTCATTTTTAATGGAAAGACATAACTTTGATGTCCACTATATATATATATAAATCCTATTTTTGTTTTTTAAACAGTCTGGTGCTTAGAGTTATTAGACTGTCTAAATATAACTGGCCACTAACTGTAGTTTATTTATTATGTGTGATTAGAAAACTTTCTTTGTGTTTCAGCAGTACCTTTAAATTGGCAACTTTGTTGGGTTTTGTAAATAGAGAAAGAAGTATTTGTTTCAACTGATGAAAAACTGGCTGAATCCTAATGCAGTTATTTCTCTGCCTGAACTATAGCTGTAATTTTTAAGTAAATGACTTTGAAGATATCAATATGTAATACAAGCATTGTTAATTTCCTATCACTTTGTAACTCTGTATTGTCTGTACTGTTCTTTTGCTATTTTGTGAAAGGTTGTCTGTCTGTGTTTCCCTCCTTTTATTTTTAAAATAAAATAAATTTTTAAGTAAATGAAAAAGTAGACAAATATTATCAGTGCCCAGTATGAGCAACAGAAAATCTGGATTTTGTCTGTTGGCTTATGTTTGCATCAATCTGATATGAGCTAGTGACATTTCTGGACTTTTGTATAGTGGATTTGACCTTCTCATGACCAATGTAGACCTTATCCAGTTACCTTTTTTCTGGGATAGCAAAAACTTATAAAGCAAATGTAAAGGCGATTCATATTTTTTAATTAACGCGAATGTCAGGGTATCATTAAAGGAAAGCATCTAGTCATAGTTGATAGTATCTGAGATTGAAGTATTAAATCATGTTTCATTTTAGGTCACTGAAGTCTGATGTGCCATTTTTATTCAGTAATTCTTTTGAAACGAATAATTTTCTGAATTGAAAGTTATTTGAAGATAATTTTATATGTAGCACTTCTTAGTCTGTGGGTTTGATTTATAATAAGGGACTACCAAGTATCTTGGCCATGTATCCTAGTTCTACAGATGTCTTAAATATTTTTTTTTCCTCTCCCAACCATTTGTGATTTTAATTTATGAGTACTATAAATGTTATGGTAACTTTTAATTCAATTTTTTTAATCTGGTGATAAAAAATACAATTATTTTTATGTTAGGGTTTTTTTTTTTTTTTTACATCACACAAGTGTTATCACACATAAAATGGTTAAGAACCACTAATCTAAGCCAGTTCTCTAGAATAAGGAAATACTTACCTAAACATTTTAATGGAGCGATCAAGGAATGAATAACTTGCTGTTAGTCTGTCTTTTTACCTTGGAGTGAACTCATCCTCTTTCCCCGACATGTTTCTAGTTAGTGTGGGTCACCAGGGACGCTTTTATATAATTAAGTTTAGTGGATACTTTCTAATCTTTATCCTATCTTTATGTTTGGCCGTTATTTCACATTGTCATCCTACTGTTTTAACTTTTCTTCTTACTAAGATGGCTTATGTTTCTGATTTTTAAAAAAATTATCTATACACACATATATAAAAAATATAAAATTGTGATACCTCCTTTACTGATGCTGTTTCCTTCCTAGTATCTTTCTCTGCTTTTTCCTTTTACTGACTTTCACAGTTCTGTCAAATGCTTTTTTGTTCTTTTTGGTACTGGAGATTGAACCCAAGGAATGCTGAGCTGTATCCCTCATTCCTTCGGTGATTTTTGTTTTGTCCTTTTTTGCTGGGATAGGATCTCACTAAGTTGCCCAGGCTGGCCTCAAATTTCTGATCCCCTGCCTCAACCTTCCAGGTAGCTGGGATTACATCAACCACCAGGCCGAAATGTGTATAAGCGTTCTTTATACTGTGTACATGCCCTGGATATTGTTTCCCCACTAGCAGCTTCATTTACCACTTACAAATTGATGACACCCTTATTTCTCACCTAGCCTGGACTTCTCATGAGGCCCAGTTTAAAGAGAAACTTCATACTTCACAAGTATTTGTTCCCTTTTTTCCTAAAAATACCCTTTGCTAATTAATTGCCTCCTCTAACTTTCTAAGCCAAAACCTTGGGTATTATCCCTACGTCTTTATTATTTTATATTTTCTTTCACCTAATCTAGATAAATGTTTCTAGATTATCTATTTCTCATTATTTAGCATACATATGTTAAATAACTAACCATTTCATTCCCATTTCTACCATTTCGCAACTGAGTAACTGCCATTCTATCTTACAGGCTGGCCTCTCTATCCATGGATTTTCCATCTGTGGATTCAACCAAAGATAAAAAATATTCAGAAAAACATTGCAGCTCTACTGAACATAGGCAGATTTTTTCTTGTCATTGTTTCCTAAACAATACAGTAAAACCGTGATTAACATAGCACTTTCACTGTACTAGATATTGTAAGTAATCTTACAGAGGTGGCTTGAAATATCCTGCAGGAGCTGAGCATAGTGGTGCCTATGTGTATTTCCAGCTACGTGGCAGGCCAAGACAGGAGAATCTCTTTAGCCCACAAATTTGAGACCACCCTACGTATCGTAAACCCTGTCTCAAATATCTATCTATGAATATGCCTACATTATATGCAAATACTGTATTATTTTAATAAGGGAGTTGAGCATCCCGTATTTGGATATGGGAGGAGAAAGTCCTGAAACTAGTGGACAACTATAGTGTTTTCTTTCAATATGGATTATCACAACTATTCCATCAGTCCTCACTTAGTAATCTTCCACTGAAGATAAAGTTCTAATTCTTTATGATTTAAGGCCTTCCCTAATATTGATTCTGCTTACCTCTCCACTTTCTCTCTTGACGTTCCTTCATTTTGGCCTTTGGATATTCTGGGAATACTGTCCAATACCCCCATGTTCTCATCCTTTATGTCACAAGAGTGAGGTCATTGCACCTTTTCTGATATCCCTCTCTACCTAAGCATACTGCTGTGTTTCCCTAACACCTTGGGCTTTTCTCTTTCATAGCATTCATCATCACTTGATGCTAGAATTGCTTATTCCTGTTTTTACTGCTATACTCTTGAATCTTTGAAGGCTTACATTGATTGATCTTGTTTTCTGTTGTATTTCCCAGAACCTAAATACAGTGCTTGACACATAGCAGTTGCTATATGAATAAATGAACTTAACTCTTTGTCTAATAATTAAGGGTTCTTTGACATCTGTTAAGTTTATAGATACATGCACACACATACCCACATAAAAAGGATTCCTAACTTACGATGGTTTACTTAGAATTACAGTTGTTTTACTTTACAATGGTACAAAATCAATAGACATTCACTAAAAACCGTATTTTGAATTTTGATTTATTTCCCTCAGGCCAGTGATATGTCCTTGTGGTACTCGTGTGATGCTGGATGGGGCAGCCAGCTGCAGCTCCCAGTGGCCACAGGATCACAGGGGTGAGCAACCAGTACGCTACATTTGTACTGTGTTGCTAAACTATCATGTTTTGTAGGTAAGGTTTGTTGAATGCATTTCCAGTTCAATAATAATTTCAATTTATAATGGGCTCCTCAATCACTTTTGTGTAGTCTACAACTATAATCCTGCAGAAGCAGCATTTTTTTAGTACCTTTCAGGTAGTAGTCCTGTGTACTGTGATTTAGTAGATGGAGTTGTTTGTCAATTTTTAAATTTCAAGACATGAATGGGAAAGGACTTGATTAAATTAGGTTTAATTCCTTCTTATCGTAGACATTTTGTTATGATATGAAGTTCGATCATGTAAGAGTAAGGGTCCATAGGTGTTGTTTCTTCACATGTGTATTAGTCAGCTTGTCCATTGCTGGGATGATACCCGACACCCACAACTCTAAGGAGAGCTTTAATTTAGGTCACAGTTTAGGGGATTTGTATGCAGTCCGCAAGCCCCAAGGCAGGAGCACTGTAGTGGAAGAGCATGGCGGAACAAAACTGCTTAGTTCGTGATGACTGGAAAGAGCAGAGCAAGGGAACGGTACCAGAGAGGAGGGGGCAAAGGACCAAATACGGTACTCAAGGCCGTGCTCAGTGACCCGCTCAGACACATCCATAGGTGTGCTCTGTCAGTCTCCCAGCCAGCTCCCCGCGATCAAATTGACACGGTGAAGCTTAACCACCCGTTAAACCCGAACACGTCTCCTTAAACCAGTTCTACACATTAACAGTGTCATAATTTTTCCTAACCTGTTAGAACTACCCTGGATACCAGCACGAAATCCCTCCCCCGAGTCTTAACAGAGTTCAGCATTTTTCAAAGCATAGATTAGTTTTCTGAGACTTGAGGCAAACTGTTAGCTGGGAGCCCATATAAATATAAAAACAAATTGCCCCTCAGTACAATGGCACAGGGTAAATGTTTCCATTCCCAAAGGTATAAATAGGGGATAGAAGTGCACTGGACTGAAGCAAGACTGAGATCCAACAGGACAAACATTAAGTCCTGTAGCTGCATTTCCAGTGTGTTGGACACACAGTGGTAAAATGTTGGTAAGAGTTTCAGGAGGCTTGGAGAGCACCATTCTTTGACTGTGCCAGGTGCAACCCACACAGCCTCTTTCTTGAGCTTGCTGCACTCCCCCTTCCCTCAGCAGATATCCCGTGTACCTGGCATCTCCAAATTCGTAGTCTTTGCTGCACCTTTGACTTCATTTCCAGTTTCACACACTGCTCTCTCAGAGCCTCCTTGGAAACCTCCCTGACCCCATTCTTACATTCTGCATGCTGATAAAACCAGCATTACGCAGATGACACAAGCCCAGCCTCCTTGGCTTATCGCATTAATATCCCTAAGTTATTGCAGACTGATGAGGCCTGCAGTCTCCTGACGGAGTGGACAGCAGAGGCTAAATAAAAGAAACAAATGGAATGATTTCAGGGCTCCAGGAGGATCAAAACCCTCTAACAGAATTGAGATTCTGGGTGGCCCGCATTTATTTAGTTAGTAGAATCAAGGAGGGAAATACTGAAGAAAGGCAGGCTTCTGCAAGTAAGACAGATTTGGAGGACTACGACATCTCTAGGAGGATCTCCACCCAGGAGTGAGACGCCTGCCGCTGCAGTCTTTATCTGGTTAATTGAGGTTGGAGCCACGTGTCCATAGCTGTGGCCTTGTTTTGTCCCGAAGCTTCAGGACTTCACCCGCCGTTACAGGCCTCAGTAGGGACCAGTGACTCACAGAGGTTCACTTCCTATGAGTCCTGCCCATCTCCAGACCAGGTGCCCAGACCGTGGACAAACTTACAGGTAAACACGGAAAGCCAATTGGTTAATATTAAATCCTGCTCAGAGCCGTGTCATAGTGGTCTCCGACATTGGATCATGGCTGTAGTGGCTTCTGAGTGCCTAGATGGCTGATGAGAGTGAAGTGAGTCCTGGGGAACCAGTTCCTTAAGAGGTCTTTCTTGAGCAGGATCCCAGGGACTCTTCTCAAATAAAACGTTGGTACTTTTGCACCGTTGAGCCTGTGATGGAAGGGATCTTGCTAGCTTCTGAGATTCCTTCAAGACCTTTTTTTTTTTCTGAGACAGGGTCTTGCTATGTAGTTCAGGCTAGCTTTAAACTCACAATTTAGCCCAGGCTGACCTTGAACTCAAGGATCCTCTGGCCTCTGCCTCCCAAGTGCTGGATTACAGGCATGCATCACCATGCCCAGCTATCAAGGCATCTTCTTATCCCTGTACAAAGTACTGTACTTGCCTTATTTTTAATAGTGCTAATAGTTTTTAATAGTGCTAATCTCTCTTTGGCCCTAACTTTACGTGATTCCTTCTTGCCCAAAATTTAAGTTTTTCAAAATTTTTTGCTCTGCGTTTTCCCCCCAGTTTTCACTGCAGATCTGACTAAAAGTACCCAGCAGTACCTATACCACAGACTGAATGTTGAGCTGCCTTTGAATTTCTCTGATAGAAGTCTTTAATCTCAGGCTTCTACATGTGCAAAATACACACATTTTCTGCCACAGCATAACACCTGGCCTCTAGTCCAACTACCAGTGGAATCCTCATTCCTACCTGGTACCTCCTGATTCTGGACCAGCGTTATTCTGAACTTTCACCAGAAATGCCCAGCAAGCTCTGCATTCTAAGACCTTTCATAAATGAGCAGATCCCTTTAGGCTTGTTTTTCCTCCCTAGAGTACAATACTCTCCTGTTGTTGTTGGTCATTTTAGTTTCAGAGCCAGTTCTTATTGATGACTCACTGATTTTGATTTGATTGCTCCCTTTTTATTTCACTACCTTTGTCTGCTTTACACCTTAATATCTGCTGCTTTCATTTCAGAATGTAATTTGTTTTCCGGAGAAGATTTGTCTTTTCAAAAGGTGTGGTCAGAGTGTGCCTCTTGTTTGACATTTCAGTACACATAAATGTTAGTTAAAGAGAGAAAAGGCACATTTAATGCTTTTCAATGTTTCCTTAGATGTATTACCTGTTTAATTCACTTCCAATCACGTGTTTTACTCACGCAACTTTGGATGTGTGTACAGGTAGTTGGCTATTCATTGGACCAATATTTTCCTGCTTGTCAGCTGTACAACTTACATATCACCTAGTACACATCTCCTGGAAGTGGTTGGGATTTCAGCGTTTTGATCAGTGATAGTTCATTGGGGAGGCTGCCAGTCTAGTCCACGTGACTTTCTGTGCAGTGTCTAGCGTGTTCCCTCAGGATAAAGGCCGCCCTTTTGGTTGTATAGTCGTGCCTCCACATTTTCACATGGTTGGCTCCAGGACTCTCCAAGGATACAAACTATGGTGATACTAAAGCACCTTATTGTAGTGTTTGCGTGTAACCTACAGAAGTCCAATCACATACCTGAAGTCATCTCTTGATTACTATACTATCTAATATGATGTAAATAGCAGTTATACGGTATTATTTAGGGAATAATGACTAGGAAGAATAAATCTGGGCATGTTTAGTACCAACTAAACCAGCAGTCATCGTTCTCATGTCTAAATACATAGTACCCGTCACCAGCAATTTCACTTTTTCCTGAGTATTTTCAGTCCACAGTTGGTTTAATCCATGGATGTAGAGGGCCAACCATATAGTAGTCACATCAACAAAAATGAGTTTTTGTGTAAAAAAAAAAAAAAAAAAATGCACAGAACTTTAAAATATGGAACCTTGAAAAGACTACCAAAATCAGGTTCTTTGCAGGCACATTAAATGGGATTATAGTCTTTAAAATCTCCTTTGTGGCTTTTGGATAGAAAGATCCCATGAAAAAGTACTCCTAGCCTTTCAAGGTGGTTGTTTGAGATCTCTGTGTCCTTAGTTCTAGGGAAGCAGTTGAGCAGAAAGTAGTGAGGGTGAGGCAAGCAGATGACGGGATGTTATGTGAGTGCGTGCTGTCTGCAAATGTCATTTGGTAAACTTGCTGGAGGAAGAGTAGAGTAAAATTCGCAGTATAGTGATTGGCTAATGTGATTTGGGATTTGGTTCTGTTCCAACGCAGTGTCCTTCAGAACACCATTTCTCAACAGTACAATAAAGAAATTAAGCAGGCTCTGATTTTGACCTTTGGAATCAAAGAATTTGTAATTTTAAAAAGGAAGTAGTTGTAAAAACTCATTGGAGCTGGGCGTGGCACACCTGTAATCCCAGCACTGGGGAGCTTGAAGCCGGGGAGGATTGCTGCAGGGCTATAAAGTGAGTTCAAGGCCAGCCTGCACTGCACTGCACGGGGAAAACCCTGTCTCAGAAAGACCCCCCAAAACTAATTGTAGGTAAATAGCTAACTGAAAGATTCAGTTGGATAGTTTAAGATTTAGACTTTACTAAACAAAATATGAAAGTGTCTGTCTTTCTAAGGAGGAGGAAGCCTTGTATCCCTTTCTACATTTTGTTATATTCCTCCACTCTAGGATTTACTTTTAATGGTAAGAAAGTTGCACACCACTAATCTTGTGTCCAACTCAGATGCTAGTTTGGTGGGGTATTTTTGGTTCAAGCTCATCTTTAGAACTTTGAAATTGTTACTTCACTGTTTTTTAGTATATAGTGTTGATAGTCTGGGACTGTTTTTTAGTATATAGTGGTGATAGTCTGGGACTAGATTGGTTCTTTTTCCTTTGTAGGTAATCTGTTTTTTTCTTTTTTCTGTGTAAATACTTTTGGGATTTTTGTTGTGAAATTTCACTGCAATGTGTCTAAAAATATGTAACTTTTTTTTCTTCAGGAATTTTTCTGAGTATTTGTGTAGATCTTCCTTTCTATGCCTAGAGCGTCAGATAGGTATTAGAACTTAGATATCTACTTCATATCATTTAACTTTTTCTCCAGACTTCTCACCTCCCTGTCCTACTTTTATTGCCTTTGGCCAGCTTCCTTGCCTCCACCTTCTGTTTGTTATTTTGTATCTTAGCTGTGCTTGCTGTAATATATAGCCCATCTATTGGGCTAATTGTAATAGTTCTTTTGCATTTTCAAGATTTCTAATTGTAGGAAACGAAAGGAAAAAATATATGTATACACAGACACACACACACGCTAGCTAAGATAATTATACTACTAATTTCTATTAGTTCATTTGAAAAGAACAGTTTGTGCTTATATTGTTTGATCAATTTGCATACCTACATTTTATAATCTGAGCAACTACTTTGAAGATAACAATATGCAATATATTAACCATTGTTAATATCCTACTGTCTTATTTTGACATTCTGTATCATTGTTTTTATTTTTCTTTTTTTTTTGAGACAGGGCATCACTATGCAGTTTAGGCTGGCCTTGAGCTCACTTTGTAGCCCAGGCTGGTCTTGAACTCGCAATGATCCTCCTGCCTCAGCCTCCCGAGTGCTGGGATTACAGGTGTGTGCCACCATGCCCGGCTGTTTTTCTCTCTTTAAAATAAAATTTTTAAAAAAGATTTCTAATTGTAGCTGAGCATATAGCAAGGCCCTGAGTGCAATCTCCAGCAGCTGCACCGCTCCCCATTTTTATTGTTGTTGTTAATTGTCTTATTCTGCTTTCCTAGGTGCTAGTTTTGTAATTGACTTGGGTCTCTGTCTTTCATGCATCGACTTTCCTATAGTATTAGCAAGTTTTGATTGTGTTTTCTCAAGTTATGCTTGTCACTTTTCTCTTGGGTAAAGGGGATCCTCAATCCTTCTGTATAACAGCCCTACCCAGTCTGAGTTCTGCTTTCTAGTGAAGTTAGAGGATTGTTGAGATTGTCTCAGATGGGAGTTTTCAGCAGTCGTCTTGATGGTTGCCCCCTAAGGATTCTCAGCTGTACTGTCTTATGGGTGTTCAGTTCTGGCATATTTTCGTAGTCCTAAAACATGTCCTTGAAACATGTTTCAAATTTGCTATTTAATTTATATTTCAACATTTTCAACAGCTGATTAAGTCTTTTAACACATGGAAGATTTTGTGTTCATCTTTTCATTTGTGCTTATTTGGTTCCTTTTATCTTCCCTCATCTTAGTTTTAAAATACATCTCTTTCTTGTTGACATGAGTGTGAACTGTCTGTATAATACTCCGAATTTAGATGCTTTGTTTCCTGCAAACCCTTCTTTACACTATACTTTTTGGAAAGAACTGTAGCTATAGTGATACTATAAAAGAGAAAAGGGCCGGGGATATAGCTTAGCAGCACAGTGCCTGCCTGGCAAGTACAAGGTCCTGAGTTCAATTCCGGTCCCCCCCGCCACACATACACACAAAGAAAAAAAATAAAAGAAAAACAAAATGTACGTGGAAGGGGAAAACAAGAAAGAAAACTGAATTAAGGGGAGAAAAGAGTAGGTACCAGAAGGTGTCTTACTTGCCGTCTCACCTTTTTGTAAGTAAGAGATACCTTGAGCCTCAAACAACTTGTCTTTCACAGATTACTTAAATTGTCTATAGTGGTAGCTGCTTCTGCTTTTATTTTGTCAGTATTTACCTGTAGGAGATATATGCAGTCTTGTTTAGCATTAGATTTGTTAAAGTTGGGTGGTATTTGCAGGCAGTAGCCAAAGTTTGTTTGATACCACAAAGCTCAGGGAGCTAGTGGCTGGAATGTGGATAACCAGCATTATCTACAGAGACTCTTCCCAAGCATTTTCACTGCTGTCCTCTGTAGATATTAAATACCACCTTCTAAACACTGTCCACATGGGGGGTGTGTTTGTGTGTGTGTGTGTGTGTGTGTGTGTGTGTGTGTGTGTTGGGCCTTCCAGAAAGCATTCTCTAAGACAGATAGGAGTATATACAAGAAATCTGTTGATGGGCAAATGATACATTTGGAATAACAATCATAATGAAGATGCTATAGTATTTATACTGTCTGTTTTACTGTCTGTATTGACAAATAGCCCAGAAAAAATGCAAAATATGAATTAGTGATTTTTAGAATAAAAAAACCAACTTGCCAATAAACATGGAAAGATTTTCAAATTCATGAATAGTGAGGAAAATGCCAGGGACAATAATACTGAGGTATTTATACTGGAGATATTTATACCTTGGCAGTATTAACATTTTTATCTGATAATTCTTCGTTGTGGTGGGCTGGCCTGTGCGTTGTACGAAGTTACTAGCATCCCTGGTCTCTTCTTGCTGCTCATAACATCTCCCATTTTGTGACAATCGGAACTTCTCAGGGATAGGGATGCAGCTTAGTGGAACACTACTTAGCATGTGTGAGGCCCTGGGTTCTGCCACCAAAAAAGGAGGAGACGCATTCTGATGGCTTGGTATAACCATAGCCATGTTGGTCACAACCACCATTTTTCCTGCCACATGACCACAAACCTTTCAAAAGTAGAGTGGTTAGATGGTCAGCCAAGTGTATCGTAACAGCTATTACTAAACAGACTTTTTCTTAACATACTCGTAGTTAATGCTCATGTGGATGCTAGGGAGTGAAAAAAGACATGGAAGTAGACAGGGGACTGTCGGGAAGGTGAGAGAGTGGACAAGTACAATTGAAGTACATTATATGCATGTAAAAAAGTCACAGTGAAACCCCGTTATTTTGCACAATTAATATATACTGGTGATTACATTTTTTAAATGGGCTGGGAATGTAGCCCAGTGGCAGAGCACTTATAAAACATGTATGCGCACCTGGGTTCAACCCAATGCCCCAAAAAGAAAAACAGCTAAACACGAAGAAAAGGATAGGAACCTGCCTCCTTAGCACGGTAGGCAGCGCATCGGTCTCATAACCTGAAGAAAAGGCCAGCGTAAAGGTTTGGAAAAGGATAGGTGCATTCCAGTTGCCTACAGCCAACCTGTGTCTAGCCTCTTCCCCTGGCGTGTAGGGATTCCCTTGTCTTGCTGCTCACCCAAGACCCTCTTCTGTCCCTAATACATTGTATTTTGTAGAATCCTGGATCTGCTTACTTCTTTCTTCAGTCTCACAGCATCTTCTGCTTTGGGCAGTTAGCTCTAACATACTGGGACTGGATATTTCTGAAATGGGTAAAATCATTTTTGGCTGAGAACCGTTGTTTTATATGCATTGGACTGGCAAAAATTAGTTTATCAATTTAGCATTTAATTAGGGTAGTCTTATGTCTGCTGTCAAATGTTGGTTAGTGGTTGGTAATTGTTTTTATTGTTTCAGAACTCTCTTGATAGAGCCCAGGCAGCCAAGAACAAAGGCAATAAGTATTTTAAAGCAGGAAAGTATGAACAGGCCATTCAGTGCTATACAGAAGCTATCGGTTTGTGCCCGACAGAGAAGAACGTTGACCTTTCCACATTTTATCAGAATAGAGCTGCTGCCTTTGAACAGTTGGTATGTACGCTGGGTTGTTTGCCCCTTTCTTTTGTTTCTCTATTTGCTTAAAGTTTCAGTTAATGCTATTTAAATTTAATGTGTTTTTTGACATTTTGAAATTAATAAGATTTTTGTTTTTATTTCCTTAAAAAATTTAAGAACAAACATTAGTTTTAGTGGTTACAAATATACCCCATTTATAAGTATTTCAACTTTTATAAAATAAGATAGTATAGAAAATTAAAGTTTTCTAGTAGCTCTTGAGGCTGCTCTCCAACTTTTTTTCCCGTAGCTTTAATAGTTACATATGGGGTAGCAGGGGAGAGAGATGATTTCCTTCTAAATATTGTTGGTGATACATTTTTTCAGTTGCCACTGTCTTTTGTAGAATTTTTCATATCAACATACGTCAACCTGTTGCACTTTTTAAAGACTGTGTAGAGCCCTTCTATGCTTATATAGTGGAGTGGTGGACAGAACAGCAGAGAAGAGAGTATTATAGAAGAAACAGTATGTGTCACTCGTGTGACAGAGGAAAGAATCTAGCATGTTCAAATAGGAATGGAGGAAAGATGAAATTGGAAAAGTAGATAGGGACCAGTTCAAGAAAATCCTTTTAGGCAGTAATAGAGTTTGGATTTGATTCTGAATGTAATAGAAATACTGAAGAGTTTTATGCAGGGCAAGAACGTCATCCAAGATTATCGTATTTTTCTGTGGAGTATATTGGGAAGAGGCAAGCGTGGAGACAGGGAGAACAAATGAGGATGTAGGAGTAACTGAGGTAAGACACAGAGAAACACTGAAAACCAGCTGCACTCTTGCTGCGCTGGATGTGAACGCTAAAGAGATGAAAGATTTTACTACCAGAAGGAGAGATGAAGTGGACAGTTACATTGAGGAATGTCTACCTTAGGAGAATGGTTTTATGCTTCAGATAATTTCAGAATCATCTGTAATTTCAGTTGGTATATAAAAGTCAGTGTATGTCATTACCGAGGGAGAAACAAGAGATGAGATCTTGAGGATTTCATCTTGTAGAGATCAAGTAAAGGAAGAGAATTCAGCAAGGGAAATTGAGAAGGACAGTCAGTAAGGACATGGAAATGAGGTAAAGGTGCAAAGCTGGAAGATCAGTAATAAAGAGGTGCTGACAGGTGTGGTAGTACTAGGGAGTTACAGAGTTAAAGGAGAGGTTTTGGAACATGGATAGGGCTACAGATGTGCCTCAGGGGTAGAACTCTTGCCTTGCATGCACAAGGCCGTGGGTTCAGTCCCCAGCAACACACACAAAAAAAGCATGGACTACACGAGAGCAAGCGTTTTTATATTCGTGGGAATGGCTCAGAAGAGAAGCAGATTACTGCAGAGAAGGGGTAGCTGAAAGAGTGAAGTCCACAGAGATGTCGTGGAATTAAATCGTTAGTGGAAAGTTGAGCTTTGATGAAGATAGAGGCGTCCTCAGTTTTAACAGGAGCAAGGAAAGAAATAGTAGGAGCACAAAACTCTAGGTTTGGAGGTAGAAAAACGGCCAAAGTATGTTCACCCCCGCCCCCCGCCTTTTGTACCGGGAATCGAACTCAGGACCTTGCGCTTGCCAGGCAGGTGCTTGTGCCTCCAAGCTATATCCCCGGCCCTGCATTGCCTGCTCGTAAAAACCTGGTTACTTGTCTTCCTTAAAGATACTTACGTGAGGTTTTGTGTACATGTACTATAAATATTAACTCTTTGTGTTTGGAATACTTTTTCTGTTGTGGAACTCTTAATACTTGGCCTGGTAAGTTTGGAAAACTACTTTCTGTTGAACAGTACTTTTATTAGTGTGACTCTTAAAATACTTTTCAATTACAGCAAAAATGGAAAGACGTGGCCCAAGATTGTACAAAGGCTGTTGAACTTAATCCCAAATATGTGAAAGCTCTCTTTAGGCGCGCAAAAGCCCACGAGAAGCTAGACAATAAGAAGGAATGTTTAGAAGGTGAGGGTATTTTTGTGTTTGTAGATGAAAATTCATAAAGGCTTTATGTTCATTATAAACTTATTTGAAATTCTGCCCATGAGTACAGAAATCATTTGTCTTTATAAGTTGAACTTTTTCCCAACTGAGGCTTTGTTTTCTAGTTTCAGGTGCAATTGTTGATGTTAAAGATTTGGAATTTATATATTACATTGTAAACATAACAAATAGCATTAGTGTAATTCTATGAGTAAGGGAATGAGAAGAAGGCTTTAGCAAGTGATAGTGTATATTTACAGCTGACATATATTTTAAGAAATGAAATAACTTTAAGATGAATTGGGTTTTTTTGTCTGTTTATTTTGTCTTTTTGTCTTTTTGAGACAGGGTCTCAATATGCAGCTCAGGCTGGCCTTGAGCTCACTTTGTAGCCCAGGCTGGTCTTGAACTCGCAACCATCCTCCTGCCTCAGCCTCCTGAGTGCTGGGACTAGAGGCGTGAGCCACCACGCCCGGCAAGATGAATTGTTTTTAAAAAGTTACTTTTTTGCCCTTAGTATTTCAAACTTCATCTTTATAGCTGATTGCAAATTATGCAGTTGGTATAAAACATCAGAGTGAGTTTGTCATTCTCAGTAGGTGCTGTAAATGTTCGGCATCCTCTGATTGACTGTGTCTGTCTCCAAAACTGCAGTTAGAGTGTAGCCCACTGGCTTTTAAAGTACACTTTTCTCGATGATGTGAAGCCAAAATCAGTATGTTATTTCCACAAGCTGAAAGTGCTTCCCACTGCGTTTTTAAGTAAGTGTTTTTCTGGTCCTGGAGGTCAAACCCAGGGACTTGTGAATGTCAGCACATGTCTATCATTGAGCTACTCCCACAGCACAAAATACCGCTTGTTAAAAGGAAAAAGCTCCATTGTGGCCCCGGCTTCAATCTCCAGCACTACCCCCCATTTTTTTTTTTTTTAATTTTAAACCCACTTTGAAAAAATCCTGGATTATCAAATGATAATGATGCTTTAGAGAACATTTTAGCAAAATTTGAAGTTTTGTGCTGTCACATAATTTGGTAGTTGGTGAAAGGAGTATTGCTTTCGAAAAGACAATCCTAAGTTTGGGCTAGACCTTGACGTTACTAACAGGCGGTAATGGGCAAAGTGGAAGGAAGGTGATTGGGATTTTAGATGGAAACGGTTGAGAAGAAGACATTGGCACTGGCACTGGATTGACTTGTTCGGAGGTGCAGGATGGGAGAAGTTGGGTTCGAAGAGAGAAGGAACAGTGATTGGATGCTGAGTAAAAGAAAGGTTGAAAAGTTAAGGCTTGCTTTTAAATTTCAGATCACTGTATCTTGAGCTGTGGCATAACCAAATGAAAATGGTCAGAAGAGTACTCCTGTATTCCTTGTTTTATTTGCTATCTATAAAACGTTAGACCAGTGAGCAGTGTCAGAAATTATACAGCACAGGCCTTTTCATTTCATAGGTGAAGGAAGTTGATCTCATAGAAGGGGAGAGACTTGAATATTGATAACCAATTTTATTCAAAATGAAATAGCCTCATCAGGCTATGAATTTCGTGACTGTCTTACCTTGTACCTATTTGCTGATTGTCTCTGCAATAATTTCATGCTTATTTTTCCATTTCTAGATGTCACTGCTGTGTGTATCTTAGAAGGATTCCAAAATCAACAGAGCATGCTATTAGCTGATAAAGTTCTTAAACTTCTTGGAAAAGAGAAAGCCAAAGAAAAATACAAGGTAAATTAATTGAACTGTGAAATAGAGTATACTACTTGAACTTTATCATAGTTATGGTAGCAGCTGAGATTAGGATGGAGTTGCATTTCTTTCTGCTATCATCCTGCGCTTTTGTGGCATATTCTATTTCAGTGAGTAGGTAGGCTGTGTCCGTTACTGTCCTTGGGGGAGATTGGAATTCATCCATGTTAAGGATTGCCTCACTGTGACTGACAGGCCATATCCAGTCTGCCGTCTGTTTTTGTAAATAATTTTCAGCCACAAATATATTGTTTTTGGCTGCGTTTCACCTACAATAGAGCTATGTGATTGTTGGAGCATATAGAGACTGTATCCCCAGAAAAGCCTAAGTTATTTATTACCTGGCCTTTTACAGGAAAATATTTGCCAACCTCTGTTCAGTATCACTAGTTTTAAACTTATATTGTGTAAATGGACATTTGTTTTAAGGTATTAAAGTAGATAGTTTAATTCAACAAACCGTTGCTAAACAAAGTTCCATGCAGAGAGGAGTGGGCACAAAAATGTGCTCCCTTTTGTGTAGAATTAAAATTTAGTGAGAGAGGCTGTTACTCTATGTAAAAGACCTAACCATGGCTCGTGTCCAGTGGGAGATGTAATACGGTGCTGAGAGAATGCCACTGTCTTCATGCCTGAGATTCACAGCTAAATTTGAGTAATTCTAAGGCAGGTTTTTTTTTTTTTTCCTAATGACTTGCTTTTCTCTTACATGGATTTTAATAATTATATATATTTAAGTCCCCATCTGTGAGTATTAACAGAGTTAAATAGTTAAAGCAGGCTTCTTCACTGTGGGACTTTAATGTGCTGGTTGGGTTGTAAATCTCCAAGAGCAGTGATGGTTAACCTTTTAAAGACCAAGGGCCCAAACTGCAACCCAAAATCCACTTGTTTATTGCAGAGTACCAACACTGCAGCTAAATCCAAATATGAAAGTTTTAGTTTAGAAAAGCAACTCATACGTTAACGTATTTTGTCTTAAATGAAAAATGCAGTAACACACGTGCCATAGGTCTGCCACCATTGTCTAAGAGGAGTATAACAGTTGTAGCTCAGAGTCTCTTTGGACTATAGAACTTCTTTCTACTTGAGCATCTTGTAAAAGTAATGTTCCTCCAAAAACACTTTATGAAATATCATGTTAGTCTCATAAATTGAGCCTTAAAAGAACTAGTATGATAAATCAGTTATTTCACCCAGTTCTTTAAGGATGAGAAAACTGAGATTAGAAGTTTAATGGCATGTCACATACAAGGGATGATCAAACGATACAGTGAATGTTTAAAAAAATTCTTTTAAACTTACAGTAGAAATTACCAAGAATGATGAGATCAGTGTGTTTGAAGTGAGAATGAGTATTTTGAGTATTGTGAGGGGAATCAATGGCAATGTGCCTTTTACTATAATAAATGTTTAAATTTAAACATTCATCATATTTTATGACCACTTAACCCATTGATCAAATGTTTATGGCAGTTTCTGTCAAATAAAAATGTACAGCATGTCTTCATCCGCCTTATCCAACAGATTTGGCACCATGACTCATGGCTTTTTCCCCCGAGTCCGAATGACTATGCAAGGTAAATGTTTCCAGTTAGTTCAGGTATTGAGCAGCCACAAGAGCACAGATAGACACTCACGAAAGAGGACTTCCAGAACTGTGCAGAGAGTGGCAGGGACAGTCAGATGAGTGTGCTCCAAGTGAAGAGAAGTACTTTGAGGGTGTGAATGGCAGTATGTCTTTTATCATAGTAGTTTTTAAAAATTTAAAGTCATATTTTTATCATATTGAATAAGTGGCAGAGCTAGAATGCGATCTTTTTGTTTCTTACATAAGTCTATTACTTAAAACATCATTTTAAACTATAAATTTATAACACTGTGTCAAAGATAGGGAGATGGTAGCTTTATTTATAAGCTGAAATAGGAAACTAAAAGACTTTCATGATTTACCCAGTTTCAAGTAAATGCTATTAAATTTCTGTTTAAGCTTTTCCCCTAAAACGACATAAAGAAGAAATTTGTTTCTTACAGTTCTGGAGGCTGGAAAGTCCAATATCAAGGTAGTAACACCTGGGGAAGGCCTTCATGCCATACGATCCCATGGCAGAAAGGCAAGAGAGTTGGTTTTCATAATGAATGCCCTATCTTGGTTTGATACCCACGCCTGGGTAATGATACTAATCCATTCGTGGAAACAGAGCCTTCATGAGCAAATCATGTCTCGTTAAGCCCCACCTCCCAGTATTTTGGCGTTGCAGATTTAATTTCCAGCATACGAATTTTGGAGGATGGGTTCAAATATAGCAGTTTTGTCTTTTTAAGTTTTCTGTTCTACTCTACATCTATCCTACATTAAATTATAATAGGAGGGTGATGTAGCTCAGTGCAAAGGTCCTGAGTTTTTACTTTAAAATTTTTACCATACGTATTGACTTTTCTAGATTAAGGATCTAAAATGTGATTATATTATTCCCGCTTTGTTACAAAGAGAAAAAAAACTGTAATTCTGAGTGAGGTAGCCATGCCAAAAGAGGAAGTTACAACAGGAAATACGGTGAAGGTGTGACGTCAGTGGCCTTCCCTGCAGTGCAGATCTTCCGGTGCAAGTGTGCGGCAGTGGGTGTAGCACGCCTTAGCGTCTGTATAAGAGCCGTTTCAAACAGCTGCAACTGGCATTGCCTCTCTCTGTTGTCCTGTGGGTTAGAGCTCAAACACTCTTCAGTTATGTGAAAATGAGGATCCAGTTTTTACAGCAGTGTCTCTTAATGTTCTTTAACATACATGGTTCTGAGATTGTTCTTTCATTTTGATAAATGTAAATATTAAATTTCAGAATCGTGAACCTTTGATGCCATCACCACAGTTTATCAAATCTTACTTCAGTTCTTTCACTGATGATATCATTTCTCAGCCCATGCTTAAAGGAGAGAAACCTGATGAAGATAAAGACAAGGAAGGAGAAGCTCTGGAAGTAAAGGAAAGGTAAGTATTCCAGGCATAATGTCCCCTGAGTGTTTTTTGTTTTGTTGTTGATATTTGTTTGTTTTACTTTTGTTTTTGCTGCTGCCGTGAAAGTCCCCTAGAACCACAGTGGGTTCAGAGTCACAAAGAAAAAGCCTTATCTCCAGGGAGCTATAAATCAAATAAATTATATAATAATATTCTTAATTGTTGCCTAATGTAGTGGTGCACACCTGTAATCCCAGCACCTGAGAGGCTGAGGCAGGAGGATCACTGTGAGTTCAAAACCAGCCTGGGCTACATAAGCGAGTTCAGGGCCAGCCTGCAATACATAGTGAGACTCTTTCTCAAAAAAAAAATAATAATAATAATAATAATACTCTAATTCTTACAGTTATGTAATAAAAGTACTCCTAGCATGTGTCGTTACTCCTTTGGTATTCAAAAATCTACCCTGCTTTTGCAGTCTTGCACTGTGATTATTCTCAAGAGGATGCCTGTTAAGTCAATTGCGTGACTATTTGAATAAAGGCAGTAACTGGAAAATTAATTGCATAGCTTAACATTTAAATGTTTTACTGCAGGGAAGATTTTAACAATTACAAAACACTTAGGAGTACTTAAAGTTTAAATTTTTTCAAGGTACTGCTTCCCTACCAAAATGCCATCCTTTGGACTTCTTGTATTTGAGATGTAGAAATGTTTTCAATACCTACCATTTGTGTTCTCAGTAAGTAGGGGCTTCTTACTTCCAATCTGATTTGATAACTGTTTGTATTTTCTTAGCCTGTGACTTGAAGAACAAAATAAGGAATATTACAACGTAATTACAGGAATGCTTAGTGCAGAGTTACAAGATTTTGATCGACAGAACTTTTCTTTTAAGCCCCTTACTTGCCAGTTTCTCTGCACAGGACATAACAACCAACATGAGAAACGGTACTGTTAACTTAGTGTCTTACACAGACACGCCTTGAATTACATCCTGATACATCGGTGAGAATGTGTAGGTTAAAAGTGCGTTTATTCTGAGCCACGTATCGAAGTGTTTACCGCTTGAGCCTCTAAATTTAACACTGTGGACTGTTGCTGCCCCCTGCTCCGGTGGCTGACTGGGAGCTGTGTCGTGCTGCCACCGCCCAGCACTACCCAAGAGCGTCACACCATGTATCGGCAGCCCGGGGGAAGATCGGAATTCCAAGCGCAGTTTCTGCCGAAGTGTACCACTTCCGTACCTTGCTGAAGTCCAGCCAGTGTAGTTAGGAACTGTCTGTATTAGAAGATGGCTCAAAGGCCACCTAGTACAAGTTCTTTTTGTTTTCGTTTGTGTTTTCAGTTAAAAGTCCCTTCTATGAGCATCTCCAGTGACGCTCGTTATCTTAAAAAAATTAATATTGTGCTCATGGTGTTTTTAAAAGTAGAGAGGTAGGTTTTTTAAAGATCTATTTAATACAAGAGTTTTGCTTTAAATTTACTTTTTTGATTAGTGTATTTAGGAGTTCTAGGTCTGTTTATTGAGGCGAAACAGTAAACCTGCACGAGAGCCCTTCTGTATTTCCGTCTCCAGCCGCACTCACGTTTAGTCCACTTTCTGTGAGAGAATCCAGAGCACAGCTCGGGTCGCACCTCTTGCTCTGGCTTGTATTGCGCTACACGTGCACGACTGTTTCCTTCCCTCTGTCCCTCTGTCAGCACTGAGCAGTCACTGAGTGCTGTCAGTGTGCCCCACAGGACAGGAGGAAGACCGGGCCCTGTAAGGTAGTCTGTCGCTTTCACTCGCTTACCTTTTCACGTGTTTGTCTAAGCCAGGGTGTTAACCCAGCTTTCTGCCGTGGATTGTTTTCTTTCAAAACTCTCTCTCTGTGGCATCAAGAAAATCCCATTCTGCTTCAGAAACCCTAACTGTTTTTTAACCTCTTTCTCCCAGCTACTTCCATACTGGCAGATTACCTTGTTAAGGGAAACGGACAGTTGCTTAACTTGGGCCTGCTAAATGGGGTAAGTTTTAGCATTTGATTTTTTTGTTAGTAAATAATTTCCTGTTTTCATTTTCAGTTCTGGATATTTAAAAGCAAAACAGTACATGGAAGAAGAAAACTATGATAAAATCATAAGCGAATGCTCAAAAGAAATCGATGCTCAAGGAAAGTACCTGGCGGAGGCGTTACTGCTCCGAGCCACCTTCTACTTACTCATCGGCAACGCCACTGCCGCCAAGCCTGATTTGGACAGGGTCATCAGTGTGAAGGAGGCTGACGTGAAGGTGCGTGGGGAAACGGCTGTGCCTGGGGGCAGCATAAGTAGACGTGCCTGTGAAGGTGCGTGGGGAAACGGCTGTGCCTGGGGGCAGCATAAGTAGACGTGCCTTCGTAGAGCTTTTGCCAGAAGCTTTAGCATTGTACTTGCCATCCTCCAAAAAGGCTGCTTCTGTTTTGGAAGAAACCTAACGAGGAATGAATACATTGGTGCTGTGAATCTGAAACAGAAATGTTAATATTTATCTTCAGCCAAAAAAGAAAACTTCTTTTCTGCAGCATCCGAAAGTTTCCACTTTCCTGGTAGCCGCAGCCTCTACTGTAGTGGGCTGTTTGGGTTGTGCTGAGGGTGATAATGCTGCAAGTAGAATGCAGAAAGTAGTTCCAGGTTTTAAAATGTACTTACAAAGAGTAATCACATTAGCAATATATTTGGAAAGATTTTATTACATGAAGAAAGGAACAGGCTCTGAAAATATGGTACATAAATACACAAAAGTTTCTGCAGTTGTGTGGTTAAAACAGCTTTTCATTTTTCAAGTGTCTTTAATGTGTATGTAATGCTTTTCATAATTAAGATTTAAAGGGATCTGTTGAATTATTTGATTTATCTTTATAGGTATTGACATGTATAATCAGTGTTGATTTTATACACACACACGCACAGTCTGCCCAAAAATGTGTGCGCACGTCGGGAAAATAAAAACCTTTGTAACTGTTTCAATACTGAATGTGTGGAGACGTCATGGGGTTAGTGCAAGTTCCCTTCAGCCTCTGCAGTTACAAGAGGTGCCAGCGTGGTGGCCGCCAGCCCCCAGGCATTTGTTAGTGCAGCATCTGCTTCCTGGGGAACCTTGCTCGTTGGGACTGCACATGCATTTTCAGTGTCTTCTCTAGAGGCCAGCGGTGTCGCGGGTTTTGGCTGCGGTGTGTGCCACCCTCTGGGCTCTGCGTATGAGAGTAACACTGTCTGTTGTAAGAAACGTCATACTGTCTTTCTCTTCCTGAAGTAGTGTGTGTGGTTTTGGGGGAGTACGTGTGTGTGATACTGCTTTGAACAAAATTTGAAAGAAGAAATGTTTTTTTGATCATGGCTGTGCCACCCTCTCCCCAGATTGAACCTAAGACCTTTGCGTTCTGCTGTATCCCCAGCCCCACTTTTTAAAGGTTTTGCTTTTTGAGACAAGGTTTTGTGAAGTTGCCTGGGCTTGGCTCAAACTTTCAGTCCTCCTGTTTCCCACAGTGCTAGGGTTACAGGCATGTGCCACCACACCTAGTAATGATGTCTGTGACATGTATAAAAGTTAACCCAAAATGTGTCAAAGACCTAAATGCAAGAGCTAAAAATGTATAAAATCTATAGAACAGAACAGAGGGGTAAATATTTATTACCTTGTGTTAGGCAAGCCATTCTAAGATACCAAAAGCATAAGTGCCCCTCCCAAAAGAACGTATGTTGGACTTGGTCAGAATTTAGAGTGTTCATGCTTGCAAGGACACCACTGAGAAAAGCACCTTCCACAAGACGGGACAAAATACTCATAAGTCATCTGTTTGATAAGGAGCTTGGAATACAGCATAAACCACTCTTAGAATTCAACAGTAAAAAGACCACTAAATTTTAAAATGAGCAAAAGATCTGACTCTGTCTCTGAAGAATATATATAAATGACTAACAATAACATGAAAGGATGCTAAACGTCATTAGCCACTAGGAAATTGTAAATGAAACCATAGTGAGATGCAGCTTTAACAAGATGGACAGTGACAGATGTCGGCAAGGACATGGAAAAAGAGGGACCACCCCGCGCGCACACACATTACTGGTGAGAGTGTAACATGTTAACACTTCCCTGGAAATTAGATAGACAGTTCCTCAAAACATTAAACATACATTTACCTTACAATCCAGCAGTTCCATTGCTAGGCATGTACCCAAGCGTGTGGGATACGTGTGTTAACACAAAACTTTGCACATTAATGTTCATAGTAGTAGTCATGATGGCAGGAAGGTAGGAGGAACCCAAATGTCCATCGGCTAATAAATGCATAAAACACAGTACATTTACAAAATGGAACATCACCTAGCCATAAAGAGTACAGTACTAATATATGCCGTAATGTGGGTGAACTTTGAGAAAATGCATAATGAGACTTCAGGTAAGAAGTCTGCATTCTCTGTGGAATGTCCAGAATGTCCAGATCGATAGAAGTGGAAGGCAGATGGGTGGTTTCCACGGTCAAGGGAATGGGGTTTCTTTTGGGGGTAATGAAAACGTTCTGGCCTTGGAGATGATCGGTGCACAGCTCAGTGGGCATACTAAAAGCAGCTGCTATGTGCCTTTTAAAAGATGAGCTTTATAGCATGTAATAATACCAGTTCATTCAAAACACTAAATCGGAATAAAAGTAACGCTGAATCCTTTTTCATTTGGGGCCGTAGCTTCGAGCAAATGCGCTCATCAAGCGAGGCAGCATGTACATGCAGCAGCAGCAGCCTCTGCTGTCCACGCAGGACTTCAACATGGCTGCTGACATCGACCCTCAGAACGCGGATGTGTATCACCACCGAGGCCAGGTGAGGCAGCTGTGAGCCCCAGAGCTCTGACGTGTGGGTTGAGCTATTTGATGGCCATTTTGACAGTTTCTTGAAGTTTTCTTTACATCATTTCACGTACCATAGTTTATAGTTACAGTGTGCATGAGTTTTGCCTTGAACATTTGTCTTCATAATTTTGGTATTTGTGGGAAAAGGAAGAAAAGAAATGTTGCTTGCCAGCGTTTTGGGTGTATGCCAGAATCAGCACTGGGGCTTTTTGTTTATTTTTTGGTTTTGGTTTTTTTTTGTTTGAGACAGAGTCTTGCTGTGTAGCCCATCTTGGCCTCAGCCTCCTGAGTGCTAGGATTAGAGGCACGTGCCACATTACCGGGGGACTTCCTGCTGTGAGGAAATACTAGCCTGGACTTCAAGTAGTACCAAAGGGGGAAAGCTCCTCTGAATAGACTTTCGTGATAGGCGTATTAGGTGTTTTTGTAAGAAAAATATGTAATAAAAGTTTCCTAATAATACCATCACATGGCAAAAGTGTGACTATGATTTGTTCGGCATGGTTTCTGAGAACGCAGTATAGGGGAAGTGTGGGCTATCCGTGTAACAGTGAAGCTGAAGTTCTTCCTAAAGGAGAATTTTACCTACTTTTGCTTCTTCCTAGAGGAGGTGAAGTGCTGAGAAAACCTCTCAAAATTCTTGACATTTTCATCTTGGTTGGTAGTGTTTTAAAATTAATCTGGTCCAGGCCTGGTAGCTCGTTCCTGTAATCTCAGCAGGCGATCACTGCAGTTCAAGGCCAGGATGGGCTGTGTAGTAAGACCAAGGCCAGCCTGAACTGCGTAACTAGACCGTGTCTCCCAAAAAAAGATTAATTTGAAAGCTAATGGTTTTAGTCTGACCTACTTTGAAATGTAGTACAGAAATGTTTAATTTCCTTAATAATGAAAACATAACAACAGTGATCAAAATTACAGAAAAAAAGTTTTACAGGTTGACATTGCCTTTTTTAAAGAAATGGACACCAGTTTCCCATTCCAGAATATTTCCTTTAAAATTACAGGACTTTCTAGTTGTTTCTGTGTTGCTACATACTGATGGTTAGCTGTAGCGGAAGAAACACAGTGTACTAACTGGCGAATGTATTTTGAGTTACATTTACTACGGTGTGTTTGTGTTTGTGTTTTCTTAGCTGAAAATACTGCTTGATCAAGTTGAAGAAGCAGTGACAGATTTTGATGAATGTATTAGACTGCGGCCCGAGTCTGCCCTGGCACAAGCTCAGAAGTGCTTTGCCTTGGTAGGTTTTTCTTTCTTTTGTAATTTCTACCCAGCATTTTTATTTGCCAGTGTCAACAAAGATGAGTGTTGTGGTCTACCGCATCTTTTTCTCCCGGAAAACATGACCACAGGGAGGAAAACGTGTTAGCATGTGTATTAATTAATGCTCCCTTTTGTATTTCTCTGAATATTTGAGTTGTCTTGATAAATGTTTGTCCCTGTGTTTACACTCCTAAACAGAACTAGTCTCCCTGCATCTCCACAGTAAACCTGAACGGAAAGTCAAATAGTTTATAATCATGACACCATATAACTGCTCTTTCATCTCTCATTTACAGAATCATTTCTTATTAAAAAACACAAAGCAAAAAAAGTAAAGTAAAATTAAGTACTTCCAGTTTCCCTATACCCAGAATCCTAAAAAGTTTCCTGTTTTCCTTTTCTGCTTAGGAGGCTGAGGCAGGAGGATCACAAGTTCAAGGCAAGCTTTACAAAACCTTGCCTCAAAATTAAAAAGAGTTGGTGATATAGTTCAGTTATAGAGCACTTCTGGGTTTGATTCCCAATACTGCCAAAAAAATAAATATATACTCTTTTAAAGAAATTTGAACACAAACATAGTTGGAAACAATGATAAGTTTTTTATTGTAGAAATTCCCTCACTTCTATGCAAAGTTAACGTCTCAGGACGGTATACTTACAGCATGGGTTTCTAATATTTTGGCTTGCCTAGGCCCCATTGAGTGAAGAGGAATTGTCTTGGGCCACATATAAAATACATTGATAGTTAATGTGTGTAAGTAACAAAACTTCCTTTTTTCATATTTTTTGTTATGACATTCCTAATTCTAGCAGTGTTATATGTAATGATATCATGAGCAAAAAACTATACTTATTTCTACTTTCTACACCACAGCTATTAAAAAACTATTTTAACTTGTGTGTATATATGGTTTTTTCTCTTTTTAGTACATACTTGCAGTGCATAGTGATTACATTCACTGTGGGGAGTCACTACGCGTACATAACGGATCTTAACTGTTTTATCTGTTCTCCTTTTCTCCCTCTCACTTTAACTGAATATTTTACAGAGTAGCACAACCCAAGGTTAATAAATAAGAACACTTGCGTGTCTACTTAATGACGATAAGCAGGCACTCACACTGTAGGCAGGTTGAAATTCTTAGAGCAGCACGTTGCCACATTTTCCTGGCCGAATTGCAGAAGCCCGTCTACATCTGATACACTGTGGTGTCCGTTCAGCGAACTGGCAGGTGCAGGAGACAGTGAGAGCTGCACTGCGTTCAGTGATTGCCAGTTCATGCCACCCTTGAGAGCAACACAGTCAAGTCATGAAAAACACTGCAAGAAACATCACATGACGTTGAAGTTACAACCTTTCGGGGCCACATTACTAGCCATCCCAGGCTGCGCGCACCTTGTAGGTTGGACACACCTGTGGAATATTGAGTACCTTGAAATTGTGTAGTGACTGTGAGGTTCTAGTTCACATAGCCTTTGGGTCCTGAGATACTTCCTTAGAATTCTTTCGGATGCACCATGTAAGATTTATGTAATTTTGCATGTCTTTTATAATACGGTAATACTCCAGAAGTTTTTGCATTCTTAATTTAACAAGCCTGTTTTAATTTTTTAAAAAGTATCGCCAGGCATATACGGGAAACAATTCTTCACAAATTCAAGCAGCAATGAAAGGTTTTGAAGAGGTCATAAAGAAATTTCCAAGATGCGCTGAAGGCTATGCACTGTATGCCCAGGTAACTCTGACTTCAAATTGTTTGAAAAACTGTATTGTACGCTGAAATTCAGTATGGGAAGAGAAAGCAGCGCTCTCCTGGTTCCAACTACTGTGGGAACAAGCGGCTTTCTTCCTGCGCTGCTCCTCGCCCCCCCAGGACAGCCGTGAATCACACGTTAGGGGCCCCTCCTGTGTTACGTAAGTTAGAGCCGTGGCCTAAACTCAGTGAAGGGAAGCGGGCATTTCTCTCCTGTGTTCACTTGGTTTGGACTTGTGAAAACGTGGTTACCTTAGAAAATGTGTGCTTCGTATCGCTGGGGGAGAATATATCCATGAAGAGGTTTCGTTCTGTCGGATCACCATCCTTTTCTTTGGTATTTTCTTTGGTTTCTCTAAAGTTCTTGGAGTTTTCCTCATGTAGGATTGAAATTATGGAAAGTAGAATTAAATTACTTAAACATTTATTGCGGCCTGAAATTCTTGAAAATGTCCTTCTAAATTTGAAGTCATTGATTTCATTGAAAATTATTAACTTCTTACAACCACGGTTATACTTTGTTCCTTCAAATAAATGCTCTCTGATAGTTTTCTTCATTTTTAAGTTAGAAATTGGTGTAGAATCTACGTAAACCCAGCCATCTCAATATTGTTACTCAATTTTTATTACAAAAAAGATGGAGCTTTTCCCCCGTAAACATCACAGAAAATAGAAACATTAAACAGCTTCCCCATGGACTTCCTTCCCCCAACTTCCTAAACCATTGTTGTTTTGTTTTTTTTTAAATTTGCTTCATGCTATCCTTAGGCAAGTTACAAGAAACCTTTAAGGAGGGTGTTGAGGGTTTTCTGAGGGAGACTGAGATTAATTCGTGTTGCGAGTGTTCATCGTCATGGAATTCACGGAGGTTTTTCTGGTGCAGATTTCTATGAGGAGGTCGGACAGCACAGGCCACCGAATAGCTTTTAAAGAAATAAACACTGAAACCTCTGCGCACTGCTCCTTAATTGTGCACATTTCCTGTCACTCTCTACCTTTGGAATGCGTTGGGCTTTTGTGAGCGTCTTACCGCATCAGCACCTGCATCGGCACAGCTGTTTGCATTAAAATCTCTAATTCTGCTTTCTACATAGTCACATATAACGAAACTTTATATGTGTGTACATATATGTTTAAGTACTATTTTTCTGTAGCCTGCATATGTATAGTTAACTGTGTAACTATATATAGCTTTTTTAAACCCTCAAAACTTGGGCTTTAGATGCTAACGACCCTCAGGTACACCCTGAGCATGACGCTGGTGTACACAGAACCGGGCCTTCTATTTTATTTTGTTTTATGTATTTATGTGTTTTGGTTTGGTTTGCTTTGGTTTTTTGGTATCGGGAATTGAACTCAAGGCCTTGCGCCTGCCAGACAGGTGCTGCGTGGCTGAGCTGCATCCCCAGCCCCAGGCCTTTTTATCGCAGCCGTGAAATTTGCCTTAAAAGTGGTGGGTTGTGGCTGCTTTTATCTTCATCAGTCATTTCTAAGGCATGATTCTTTTTCTCCTTTGGTACCGGGAATCAAACCTAGGACCTTGCGTTGCCAGGCAGGCACTGTGCTGCTGAGCTGTATCCCCAGCCCCAAGGAATAATTCTGTTACGTAACAGTTACTCGAAATGAATGTTCCCCTTAAGTAATTCCCTTAAGATACGTAAATTACTATGAGTGACATGAGTGTACTTGTGAGAATGTGACACTGAGGTGAGATTTTTCTGTCACTGGGTGGGGTTTTCTGTATCCTGCAGGTTACTAGACCGTTTGATTCCACGTAACTGCTTGCGGAAAAGAGATTTTGTTTGCAACAGTGCCCTCATAGATGCCGATAAAAATCAGTTTAAATAACAATTATTTTAAATCTCATAAGTTGGTAACAGATGAAATAAATTCTAATAATTAAAAGCAGTATACTTTTAATTGTTTAGGTTAACAGTTACCTTAATTAAAATATCTCCTCACAGGCATTAACAGATCAACAACAATTTGGTAAAGCTGATGAAATGTATGATAAATGTATTGATTTAGAGCCAGATAACGCCACAACATATGTTCATAAAGGGTATGTATTTTTGTGGTTCTGTTTGTTCCAATAATACTAAATTCTCGCCGGGCGTGATGGCACACACCTGTAATCCCAGCACTCGGAAGGCTGAGGCAGGAGGATCCTGCAAGTTTGAGGCCAACCTGAGCTACAAAGTGAGTTCAAGACCAGCCTGAACTGCATAGTAAGACCCTGTCTCAAAAAGACAAAAAAAAAACAAAAGTACTAAATTCTCTTCATGGTAATAAAATGAATTTCTTTTGATCTTTGAGGACATGGGATTGTGATAGGGAAATATCGCTAACTTAATTGACCAATTTCTTAACGCTTGTGGATATTATTTCATTCTTACATACAAATTAGTGTATGTACTATTTTCACTCTAGATTAAGGGTTTTCTGTTCTGAACATCCTGTCAAATGTTTGTATCGAAATAGGAAATATGCATAGTGTTTTTCCTGTCCTTGTGTACTGGAATATAAGAATTCTCACTTACACGTGTAGAAAGTAAACAGTAAGGGGTGCAGGGTGCGGCGTGAGGAGACGCTGGCGGTGCCGGCGAGCCTGTGGCACATGAGCCGCAGGAGGTGCGCAGAGCCCTCTCTGTCGGCGCTTGAGCCGCGTCACGCAGCAGTACCCTGCAGCTGAGCACCAGACGGCAGCACGTGTGGGGCGGTGCTGGCTCTTTGTGGTAAATAAGGGGGCTTCTGGCGGCCGTGTGAGCACTTGGTCTCAGAAGGTTCGCTCTCGCTGGCCTAGACCATATATACCATTTTTTTTACTTTGTTTCAGTGGTAATCAAGCCTGCGTGCTACTGCAGGTTCTATCCCCAGCTCACATGCTTTTCATAATAAGAAACTTCTTACACGTTTACTGAGGGTACAAAATAAAATCATACACCAGGCACGGTGGTGCATGCCTGTAATCCCAGCACTCGGGAGGCTGAAGCAGGAGGATCCTTGCAAGTTCAAGACCAGCCTGGGCTACAGAGTGAGCTCAAGGCCAGCCTGAACTGCAGAGTGAGTCTCAAAAAGTCAAAAAAATGAAATCATACATTTTCATTCCTGGTGATACTGGGCCTTGCTCACATCTGATCACCTGTTTGCATTGCAGTTTGCTTCAGCTTCAGTGGAAGCAAGATTTGGACAGAGGTTTGGAGCTTATCAGCAAAGCTATTGAAATCGATAATAAATGTGATTTTGCATATGAAACCATGGGAACTATTGAAGTGCAAAGGTAACTTCTGCAGTCTGTCCTAGGACATTTGTGGCAGCTCCATCTATGTCTTTTGCTCTTATTACATACATGTCATTGTCAGTATCCATTAAGTTTTTACCGTCTGTTATGCCTTTGGATGCAAGCTTCCTTCCCTCAAGCTATGCAACTGATTTGCGTTACTATATAATTCTTCCAAATTAAAAGTTAGACTTATAAAAGTTGTTTAAACTGATACATGGGAAGAGAAACTTGGTATTTCTGTAATTTATATGTTCTTTCCATTTTTCACCTAAATTATTCCTGTTGGAAGAAAAAAAAATCCTCTGTAGTGTGCTTTTCAGGCAGAAGAGTGACAGGTTGACAGCCAGGGTACCTGTGGTGTGGATCTGCTCTGAGGAAGTAGCCGGCCGGGAGACTGGGCACGTTGCACCATCTCTCGAGCCCCCGGAGTGTTCTTTATAACTCGGGTCTGGTCGGGCGTGAAGGCACACGCCTGTCATTCCAGCAGCTGAGAGGCTGGGGCAAGAGCACCGCTGCAAGGCCAGCCTGAACTACATGCAAGACCCGGTCTCAAAAATAAATAAAACAGAATTGGGTTTGGCGGTGCTGAACTTGAGGTGTCTTCCAGGTGTCCAGTTGCTCCGTGTCCTCATCTCTGTAGTGTCACGCAGAGTCCCAGCGTGCAGCGTGAGCTCGTAGCGTTTGTGAGAGAGTTACCGCTCGCTGAGGGCCCTCAGCTGCTCAGCACGCGTGTATTACAGCAGAGGGTTTTACTAGGGTCACGGCTGAAACTTAGCGGTCGGACTTCACACCGCACTGTTTGCAAACTCTCAGAAACGTGTGAATTGCTTACTGAATCCGAGAACGTTTGAAATTTTGTTCTTTCAGAGGAAATATGGAGAAAGCCATTGACATGTTCAACAAAGCCATTAACCTGGCCAAGTCGGAGATGGAGATGGCCCACCTGTACTCCCTGTGCGACGCTGCCCATGCCCAGACGGAAGTTGCAAAGAAATACGGGTTGAAGCCGCCAACACTGTAAACGGGAGGACAGGAGACTGGCCGGCCCTCCTGTACAGGAAGTGCCCTCCCTCTTCTCCGGAACCCTGAGCCCCTCGCGCACGTGCTGAGCGCTGGCGTGGAGCGCCCCTTCACGGTGTAGTCAGTCTGCGTCTGTCCGTGTGCGAGTGTTGTGGGCGGGGCTGCCGAGGGAAGTTGGCGGCCTCGCGGCTTGTGTTCCCTGGGCAGCGAAAGCCGGACCCGTGAGAGGGACGTTAAAACACAGGTGCAGAATTGGAAAGATAATGGGCCATGCAAATAAAAACTTTGATTTATTGATTTGTTTTTGGTTTTTTGGTTTTATTTAATGGGGTGTGGGATTGTTATATTCTGGATGATTTTGATTTCACATATGTGTATAATATATGAGTATTTTACACTATATTGGTTTTTAAATTAACACAGTAAGTGCTGTAAAATAGATTTATATTCAGATATCCTTTTTAGTTAATTTTCTTTTAAGGATGCAAAGCTTAAATGTGGATTACGGTAAAATTGAGAGACCCTTGAAATCATTGTTGCATGGAAAATGCTTCTGAGTGTGCAAAACCTTAGAAACTGGAAGTCCATAGCAGTTTGTTTCCATGTAGTAAATTATTCAGGAACAAAATACTGTGGTTGATAAATATTGGAAGACTTTTAATGAGGAGAGAACCAGAAAAAGAGGTAAGATGAAAGCAAAGTGTGTTCATAATACCCGTAGCAAGTTCATGTAATAAGTACTAGTGCTTAATGTACATTTCAGAAAGTATGGATTGTTTCTGTGTATCATCTAAGCAGAGCTGGAATAAATATGGTACATGAGACTGTGGAACTATCTTAAATTTCCTGGTGAAGAAAAAGGTGGCTAAAGGTGCAAAAAGAATGTAAATGTCATACCCAGAGCAGAGTATTTTTTTGAAAATGACACGTTTAGTGCTTTAGGCTACCCGTGCTTAAAGAATTTTGAGCCAGTATTTTTAAAGATGCCAAGTAGATGTGAAGTGCTTTTTTTGTATGGAGCCTTGACCTCTGAGGGCTAATGGCTGGTGTCCATGTCTTCACCACAGATAGTGGCCGCGGATTTTTTGTTTCAGGGGGTTGTCCTGCTCGTGATTTAGGGAACCACTTCGCAGAGCATTTCTAGTTACTACTTTTATAGACCATCCCTTTGCTCATATGCTGGATTTTTCTGGTGAGGAAATGGCTGTTTTCATAAAGGATCTCTTATTTTGAGATACCTAGGACAGAGAGAGATTTATTTTAAATCTGAATAAAAGAGCAAGCCTTCTGTTACACTGACCAAGAAATTAAGTCTAATTGTACGTCACGTTGAAAATAAAGGAACATTTTACCCTCTTCAAAAGGGTGATTTATCTTGTTAAAAATAAAAAGATTTTGTTTACAGATGCTTTCATTTTAGGAATTATTAGAAATTGTTCCCCTTCCAAAATCAGGCTTTGAAAAGATTGAGTAGACCTTGACTGTAGCCAAAAAGCTGAGAAGCGATCTGGCTGATTTTAGTGGGGGCAGACAACATCACGTAAGGTAACCGCGACGGTGGACTGGGAGGACGGTGGGACGGGAGGACGGTGGAATGGGAGGACGGTGGAATGGGAGAGCTCTGTATTTTGTTTCTAAATTACAATAATCCTCGAGTACAGAAATGTTCTATGTCTCTGAGCTGGCTTTTACGAAAAGTTTTTATTTGCATGGCTGTAATTACATGAATACTGACGTGTTCTACTCTTCGTCCTTTTATCCCCTTGGGGTTGGGTAGAGAGAAAACAAACTGAAGCATGTGCCATTCTTTACAGACATTCCAGATTCTCACAGACCTTTGCCTGTTGTGAAAATATGTGAAACTGCACTGGAAGCTGCATCTGTCTGTATCTTTTCTTTTGTAAATGACCTCACCTGTAAATTCACCAAATAAATATTACCTTCAAGCTTTCTATCTATTCTTTGAACAGAGAGATAGGTAGTGTGTCCATTTGTGGCAGTACTGGGTAAATTCGGTCGTTCTCCTGCGGCCTCTGTGCAGAGGCCCGTGCAGGTTTGTTGGTGTAGATGGCGGAGTTTCCTGCGAGAGCCGGAGCGCCACCTGACTTTGCTCCTTACCTGTCCCTGCACCATACCTGCACCGCAGCGGGGAGGTTGCACATTAGACCTGGGTCTTGGGGCTGTTTTCCCTCTGACTGGTCCCACTGCTGAGTCTGACCACAGTTCTCATTCACCTGGAGTCTTTCAGAAAGCATACTTCAAATCACCTCCACTATCCTTGATACTGTCATACAGTGGTAAGAAGCTTTAGGTTTGGTTTTGTTTTTTGTCTTTTTGAGACAGGGTCTCGCTATGCAGTTCAGGCTGGCCTTGAGCTCACTTTGTACCCAGGCTGGTCTCAAACTTGCAAGGATCCTCCTGCCTCAGCCTCCCGAGTGCTGGGATTACAAGTATGCACCACCATGCCCGGCTTGCCTGGCTCAAAGCTTTGGTTTTAAAATAGAATTTAAACATCCTGCCTTCTAGAAACAAATTGAACTTTACTTAAACTGTAGTTTAGATAGTACTTTGTACCTATAGAAGTCAACATTATAATCATTGTTATTTATAATCAAGGAGACCGTATAATTTAACCAAAGCAGGAAGTAGTATAAAAATAATAACTAAGCCCAAGTTGGGTGCAGTGGTGCACACCTGTGATCCCAACTCAGGAGGCTGAGGCAGAAATTTCACAAATTCAAGCCTAGCTTGGGCAATAAACCAGAAAAGTCTTTGCCAGTAAAGTTTGTTTGCTTGTTTTTTGTCTCCCTGTGTAGCGCAGGTGAACTTACAGCAGTCCTCCTGCTTCAGCCTCGCCAGTACTGGATTACAGGCGTGCACCACCATGCCTGGCAAATGAGTTTTTATGGTTTTTGTATTTTTTGTTGTTCTTTGGGTCAGAGTTCTCACTATGTAGTCCAGCCTGGTCTTGAACTCACAACATAACCTGAGCTGGACCCAAACTTAAGCGATCCTTCTGTGGCAGCCTCCTAGTGCTGGAATTACAGGTATGCACACCATGCCCGGCTGTGCTCCTCATATTTGTAAGGAAATAACCTGTGCTCACTTCAGCCACACACACACTGAAGTATAAGGAAGTGACCTGGGAGTGACTGGGTAAAGGGGGGGAAGCAGTTCTACCCCTAGCTCTGCTAAACTGACTTAATCAGATGACAGTGAGTGCAAGCTTTGACACACCGTTGCTGGATGAATAACGGTCTCCAAAAGAGAACTACATTCCCTGTCCTTGGAACCTGTGAATGCCTTATGTGGCAGAAAGTGGACTTACTTCTTACACGAGACACAGAAGTTAATACTCCTTTGGCTATTTTATATAAGGAGGTTTATAGTCTAAAGAAATGCTTGCTGCGGCCAGGCATGGTGGTGCCTGCCTGTAATCCCAGTACTCAGGAGGCTGAGGCAGGAGGATCGCTGTGAGTTTGAGGCCAGCCTCAGCTACAAAGTGAGTTCAAGGCCAGCCTGAAATGCATAGTGAAACCCTGTCTCAAAAAGAGAAATTTTTGCTGGGAGTGGTGGCACTTGCCTATAATTAGCACTTCGGAGGCTGAGGCAGCCGTGAGTTTGAGGCCGGCATGGGCTGCGTAGTTCAAGACTAGTAAGCCAGAGCCTATCTGCAGCGCACACACACGCACAAAAACAAAAAGCCGTGTTTCGAGTATCCCTGAGGCCAGAGGAGGTTTAGGCATTGAGTTCACAGTAGTTTTAGTCGAGAGTCAGGATGTTTGTGATTCAGACTAAGTCTGATTGTGGTTAATCATAAGGCCAAAAAGGCTGCCGTGCATGTGTGAAATAAAAGTATCTCTGCCAGTATCCCACAAGAGGCATCAGTGTCTTTCAAGATACTATATGCAGGTGTTTTGAAACTTACAATTAAGCATGAAAATAATGAGTGATTTAAGGTGACAACACACAAATCATAATTGGTATTTTTGATCTGTAACTCTTAGACCCTTTTGGATGGTCCTCTGCTGAGTGTTCGGACAAGAATAGCTGTGGTACCTGATCCCATCCAAAGAGGAAGTTAAACGGGAAGTAGGCAAAGGGCCGGCGTGAGTGCTTTCAGAGGCCGGAGACACCTGGCTTGATTTCTTCAATTCTATATGTGTTGCACTTTTGGTACTGAGAATTGAAACCAAGCCCTTCACATTGAGCTACACTTCCGGCCCATTTTAGTTCTGAGACAGGGTCTTGCTAAGTCACTAAATTGCCCAGGCTAGGCTCAAACTTGGAATCCTGCTGCCTCAGCCTCCCAAGAGTTGGGATTCCAGGCATAGGCCACTGCCTGGCTTCTCCAGCTGTTTCGTTTCTAACTATGACTGCAAGTGTCTCCCGGGAGCTGCAGGAAGGGTTACCCAGAGCAGTGAGGTTTTCTTTGAAGACAAAAGATGTTAATATATGTGTGTTTTTGTTTTTTTTTTAACTAGAACCTCAGTATTCCGGTTTAATTGCAATGTTGGCACTTCGTGATAAATAAATGGATTTTGGGTTGCAGTTTGATACTTAATCTCTAAAAGGTTCATCATCACTGACCTAGGGCAAGAGGTAAATGAAAGTTTCTTGTCTTCCGAAGCTGCTCATTATACAAAACGCATCCTTGAAAGTCAAACAAAACTGTCAGTGCTTCTGGTCACAAGAGTGGAGCATTGACACCCCCAGGCCCTGTGTGTCCTTACCTTTTATTTATCTCAAGCTTCGTCTTACACCAGTTTAAAGGATTACAGTATCTGACTTGGGTAACCATTCAGGACTAGCCTGAACTGTACAGCGAGACCCTACCTCCCAAAACACAAAGACTAGGCAAGGTCTGTTATTTGACCACAAAGGAGTCAATTAGAATTACGAAAAATTTGGAAAATCTCCAAATATTTCGGAACACTGTAACCCTTGGATCAAAGATTAAGTAAGACAGAAAGCATAAATAAAGCATTTTGAACTGAAAATGAAAACATACCAAAAGTTGTGAGTACACAGCTGAAGCAATAACCAACAAGGTTAACGTTACTAAACACCTGTGTTCAGCATGCGAAAAGGCCTCCAATTAGGGACCTCAGTGTCCAAGCCCAGGGCTTCACGCAGACTAGTTAAGTGCCCTGCCACTGAACCATACCCACAGTCCCTTGGTGTCCACTTTATACATGAGAATAGGACACCCGATGAAACCCAAACTAAGTGTGAAAGTGGAAGAAATGAGACCTGTAAGAACAAAAGAAATTAACAATCCCTGGAACCAGAACTTGGTTTCATGCAGAAAGACTGGTAAACCTTTAGCCAGAGTGACCAGCAGGGACAAGACGCAAGTTACAGTGCAGTTTTTTAGATCACTGGAGTAGACATCCCAAGTCATTTCAAAAGGCCAGTAAATCCAAAGTCGTCAGTGAAAACGCACAGACCAACCCTCATAAACATGAATGCAAAAATACTCTCTCAAGGGCCAGAAATTCAGCTCGGTGGCACAGCGCCTGCCTGGCAAGCCTGAGGTCCTGAGTTTGATTCCCGATACCGAAAAAATTTTCTTTCAGTGTTAGCAAGCCAAATCCAGCAATGTATGTGTGCGTATATTTGTTTGTTTCTTGAGTCAGGGTCTCATTTTGTAAATCAGGCTGGTCTTGAATTCACTATGTAGCCCAGGCTGGCCTTGAACTCACCGTGAACCTGCCTCAGCCTCCCAAGGGCTGAGATTACAGGCCTGCACCAACAAGCCTGGCTCTGCAGCAGGACCTTGTTTAAAGAACCTTGTCATATTACTGTCCAGTGAAGAGTGGAAGGTTGATTTGCAGTCAGCCTTGTCATATTACTGTCCAGTGAAGAGTGGAAGGTTGATTTGCAGTCAGCCTTTATAATACAGAGGGCCCCAACTTGAGTTTTAAGAAAATTTAGTGCACACTGATTGTACAAAGTAAAAGGCTTCATTGTGGCGTTTTCACATGTGCGCATAACGTACTTTGCTCGTAGATCATGTCTACCCATTATGTCCCCTCCAGTAGTTTCCATCCTGTCATTTAATTACTGACAACTTGTACTTGAGAAGTGCCTGTTTGCCCACTTACTGAGTTACTTGGTTTTTTGTTTTCTTTTCTGTTTGAATAGTCCGGATATCAGTCCTGTCAGAGTAACTGGCAAAGGTATTCTCCCATCATTCTGTGGGTCATCTGCTCTGGCGTCCTTGCTGTGGATAAGCTTTTAAATGTGATACAACGTTTGTTGATTTGGGGGGTAGAGAACGGGGATTGAAACCAGGGCTTTTGTTCTGAGCTACATCCTAACGCTTTTTCTGTTTGGGACTAGGTCTCACTGAGTTGCTGAGTGGCCCAAGCTGAGCTGAAGCTTGCAGTTCTCCTGCCGCAGGCTCCCAGAGAGCGGGGATTACAGACGCGCACCACCGTGCCCAGCTCCTTTGTTGCGTCCTGCTGCTGTCGTTCGGAGCTGCTGGCTTTGACACTGATGGTGTAAACGCAGGACACACCCAGTAGAAACCGCATTTCAAATTCTGAATTCTGGTCTCTTCCTGCAGTGATACGTGGAGCAGTACTCCTGTGATTCTGGGAGCCAGAGCTCCCGGTCGGGTATGTGGCACGCCGGTAAGCCACGGGTGTTCTGCAGTGTACTGCGGTGTTACGCTGTGACACTCAGTGATACAGTAAATGCTTTTTTGACAGTTTTCAACTTACCATTTGTTTTATCGGGAAATATCAAAATCATCTCAATAAAGGCAGAAAACTCGTCTGTAAAAATTTAGTACCTGTTCTTTATAAAAATTCTGAACAACCTAACAGTAGAAGGAAATGTCCCTAACCTGATAGACGGCCTCTATGAAAGGCCAAACAGCAAATCACAGAACACTTCCCCTAAGGGCAGGACCAACACAAATATATTTGCTCATTACTTCTGTTCAGCACTGTACTGGGGATCCTAGCCAGTGCCATAAGGTCAGGAAAAACAGATGAAACCAGGCTGGAAAGGAAGTTTATTTGTTTTATAAAACTATGTTTATTTGTAGGCATGATTATGTAAACAAAATCACATGGAATCTACCAAAAAAAAAAACTGCTTGAGTGTATGAGTTTAGGAAAGTTGTAGAATACAAGTTCACAAATATAAATTACACTAGCGATTTTAACTTTACAAATACCACAGCAAAGAAAAATACGTGCAGTTCTGAGGAACAGGACACATTTACTTATCTTTATACCAAACTCTTCTGAGCTAATTAAAGAAGACCTAAAGAGCTGAAGAAATATCTCACTCCTGGATCACTGACTGCCAGTAAGATGTCGATTTTCCGCCGTACTGCTCTATAGATTCCATACAATCCCAAAGCTCCAAGGAACCGGTACTGTATGTGTTCTTACAGAAATTTATAATCTGATTTTGAAATTCGCATGGAAATACAAAGGCCTCACTCAAAACCATTTTTAAGAAAGCTGGAGACTGACAGTCTGACTCTGAGGAACTTACAAAGTTACAGTGAGCACAGTAAGTTGTGGGGTTTTTTGTTGTTTTTCTTTTTGTCTTTTTGAGACCGGGTCTTGCTATGCAGTTCAGGCTGGCCTCCAACTCGCAATGACCCTCCTGTCTCAGCCTCCCAGTGCTGGGATTACAGGCATGCGCCACCACGCCCGACTAAACACAGTACGTTATATATTGACCAATGCATTATGCAGGTAGACAGTGAACCAGAATACAGTCCAGAAACAAGACTGAGATACATATGGCCGATTCACTCTTTGTTAAGGGTCAGCGTATTTAATGAGAATAGGATATCCTTTTCAACAAACGGTGCTGGGACTGGATAGCCATAAGCAAAGTAATAAAATCATAATCTTGCATTTACTTTATACACAGTTATGCAAAAAGTTAAGTACAATGGATCAGAAACCTAAATGGAAGAGCTAAAACTACAAACTCCTGAAAGAAAGTAAGTCTCAGTAGCCTTGGTTTGGGCTATTTTTAAATACAAAAAAGGGCAAAGAATGTAGCTTAATGTTGTTTTTAAGTAGCACATGTAAAGTCCTACATTCAATCCCCAAACTTACCTGGAAAACCAGTTTTTCCAGCACCACTTATTAAAGACCTTCTCTCTCTTCCAGTGAGCATGTTTGGCCCCTTTGTCAAAGATAAAGTGGCTGAGTGTGTTTGTGGTTGTGTCTGCATCTTTTAATCTGTTGCACTGATCTTGAGGTCTGCTGTTCTGCCAGTTCCGTGTGTGTGTGTGTGTGTGTGTGTGTGTGTGTGTGTGTGTGTGTGCGTGCGCGCAGCATCCCTTATGTTGTTTTTTCATTCTTGTTCTGAGGATAAACACTATTTTCCAGGGGTTAAATGACATATGAAGTCTTCATTCTATGCCGTGTTAACAGAATGTACACACATGTATCTTTTTTAAAAATTTTTTCAGCGTGGTATATGTTCCACTTAACCAGTGGTCTGCTACATTACCCAGCACACGGTCACCAGAGCTGACCACACAGCCATTCCCAACGCTGTGAAAGGCGTCACGTTAACGCCTTCAACAGTGAAGATTGGCAAATATTACTACAATAGTCAGGATTTTTTTTTCTCAGCTGGCTACTAAATGATTGCTTGCTCACCAGTAGCTGTGACATACATAAGCAAAAACACATTCAGGTCCTTAATTTTTATTTGTGCAATACATTTTGAAAAGACCAAAAAGTCAGAACCCTTAGGCTCAGCAGTTCTTTATAGGGTGAGAAAGTGTTAAAAGGCAAAAAGAAAAGCAGGAAGACGTGAGACGTTTAGACACAACCCTACTAGGAAAATGTGTCACTAATTCACGCTGAGCTAACGTCACCAGCGCTGCCGCTGCCGTCCCCTGGGAGCTCAATGCTAACGCCGTCTTTCAAGGCCAGGAAGGCCTGGGTTTGAAGCACTGGCTCCTTCTTGAGTGTGAAGAGCCTAAGGGTGCTAGAAGGGGAGAGGCTGCCACTTCCTCGGGGGGGGGAAGAAAAGGATCTATCACCATGCTTCCCGCAGCTCGAGACCAAAGTAACTGAGTTCAAGGCACTTCTTGGAAGACTAGCACCAGACCAAGTTACCCAGACAAAGGGTTCCAACTCCAGCGAGTGGGCTAGGAGACTCATTACACAAACATCTGTACTGGTCAGTCAATGGCCGCGGCACCAACACCTGCGTCCGCCAACTGCTCTGAGGAGACTGAAGCGCGGCGGACACTGCGAGCCAGCCCTCTGCGGCTGACGCGTGCCTGCGTCCTTCCCACTTAACATGCTGTGGACAGTGACAGCTCTGAGGCCCCTGAGAGCTCTCTGTGCAGGAAAAGGCTACAATTTAGCAGTCAGGAGGCTGAGGCAGGAAGACCTGCTGTGAGTTCAAGGCCAGTCTGGACTACACAGTCAGGCCTGTCTCAAAATAAAAAGTTAATATTTGAAGAAAAAAGTATATATTCAATAGGGACTCGGGGTACAACTCCTAGAGCATGTGCTGAGCAGGGTGTGAGCCCTGGGTTCACACACCCTCCCGCCAAGAGAAAGCAGTCAATAGGGGGTTCACTATGCTCCGCATCTTCCTGCCTCGTGACATGTGCGAAGCATACTCCTTAGGGCTTTTTTGGCTCCACGGCATAGAGGTCTGATCGCTTCTGTCTTAAAATTGGGATTTGCTGACGGATCTCAGCCAGTTTCTTCAGATCTGCAAACACAGAAAAGTGGATGGTGAATAATGTGCAACTTCTTACTAGCCCAGGAAACTGCTCCTCAAAACTGTGAAAACCAGCAGAATTTCAGCGAGTGACTCAGCAATACCTCATCTAAACACACCAATGACCCGGCCTGGTCCTGAGCCACTTCAACCAAGCCAGGAACGGCACCGAGCTGCGCCTCGGACACCCTCAAGGGAAATGAGCAGCGGCATGAAGGGCCCTTCCGGTGATCACAGCGGCACAGTTACGGAGCCGCCTCAGGCAGCGCGGACGCCGAGACCTGAACCGCGCCGGGCAAGTCTTACCTATGTCTGAGTACAGGACCATTTCCTCCGTGCCTGCTCTGGCTATGACTTCGCCCCTGAAATAGGTTCAGAGGAGAATGAGTAGATTTACTGATACCCGGTGATGCTCAAGATCTCTTCATCCCCCCATCTCATAAACCAGAACAAAATGATTCTGAGATCTGAAACAAAGACGTAGCAAGGCACGGTGGTACCCTCCTATAATCCTCAGGACGCAGGAGGCTGAGGCAGAAGGATTACAAGTGCAAGGCTATCTTAGGCAACACTGCATGACCTTGTCTCAAAATAAATAAAAGGGACTGTGGCATGCAGCTCAGTGCTTGCCTAGCATCTGTGAGGTCCTGGGTTCAATCCAAGAACCATAAAACAAAAAGAGGAAAAAAAACCAAGAAGGTAGGCAAGTAAGTTCCCGTTCTGTTGTTTAAGTAGCTGCGTCGGTCTGTGGCAAGTCACCGTGAATCTCCATGGCGACGATCATGTGGAAAGGAGCTCTATGTGGCTGAGATAACTATGGAGTATGTTTTATAAACTGAAAACTGCTAGCAAATGGTAGCTATTCCATGCTTATGAACGGCTGGGGCTACAGCCTGTAGCTTATTAACGGACATAGCCTACAGCCACCCTATTTCCTCTCGAGTGTACTTCAGTCAGGCCCCCTCCGAGGGCTTCTCAGGTTGCTCTTCCTACCTGCGCAGGCTGCTACGCGACCTGAAGAATCGGAAGCAAGCGCACAAGAATGTCCTAGCTGGCTTCGCCCTCCCAACCGGACAGGTAGAAGGACCACGAGCGTCTCACCAGTCTCGTCTCCCAGGCACCCCACGCACACGGAGCCCTGAGGGCTGCGCGTCAGAAGGGTGACCCTTTGGGGACCCCACAGTGTCGCTTAACCGCTGTCATCTTGTTACTAGTCTCCTTACCCTGAAACTGCAGAAATACCTATATTCATTCATAAACAGAGCAGCAGAGACTAATGAACGTTCTGAAGTCCAAAGTCACGGACCCAAACACAGGCCCCAGCCACTGTAACGCTGTGAACTCCCGTTCTGTCATCTACAAACTGAGCTGAGCAGGGCGAAGGCCCTCAAGTTGAGACACTGTGTGAGGGGCTGGGGACTTAGCTCAGCGGCACAGCGCCTGCCTGGCAAGGGCAAGGTCGTGCGTTCGATTCCCGGTACCGGAAGAAAACCGAAAAAAAAAAAACAAAAACAGAGAGATACTATGTGAAAGTGCAATAAATCACAGGCGCGGACCGAAAGGTGCGCGTTAACGTGTGCCCGCACGCACCTCCGGACAGAGCTTCGTCTGCCTCCGCTGAGTAATGACAAGCCGCACCCGAGGGACACAACCAGTTTCCCTCCCTGAACCCCCCCTCCCTTCCTCTCATTGTGCTGGGAGCAAAGTCCTCACCCTGTAACTTTCGCCTGCCCTGGAAAGAGGCTAAATTTTAAGTAAAAGCCAAGAGTTCAGGAGCTTCTCCTCCTAAAGCCGCCCACCCCTCCCCGCCGCCTTGGTTACCCTGACAGACCCAGCTACGACTGATGACGAAGGTCACCTGGACGAGCAGTGCTGAGCCCTCACTCGGGTACACAGGGAAATGTCTCCCCGCGTGGCTTTCACGTAGAGGCTTTTCCTAACGCCTGCCAGGCTGCTGGGGAAGGGCTGCCGGGTGCCACTCCCAAGCTCCGCGGGGCCCACCGCGCTCAGACACACTCACCAGGGGTCCACGACGCTGCTGTGTCCCCAAGCCACATACGCGGCTTTGTCATCGCGGGCAGGAGAGGCCGTGGCCACGTACACCTGGTTATCCACAGCACTGCAGACAAGGGACAGAAAGGAAGTAACCATGTATTAAATGTATGCAGTGGTTTCTGTCATGTACAGAGCCTTTAAAAAACAACAGAACCGAAGTAGTAGTAGAAGCAGCACAGGTAAAGATTTCAGGACACTGGAGTGGGCAACAGTCTTCTGGGCAAGACTTCAAAAGCACAAGGAAATAAAAGCAACAAATAGGCAAATGAGATTATAACAAACTAAAAAGCTCCTGCACAGCAAAGGACATACTGTAATCAACAGAGTGAAAAACACCCTACAGAGTGGGAGAATACATTTGCAAACTGTGTACACTATCTGATGAGGAGTTAATAACTACAATATGTAGTTGACTCTAAAAACTCAAAAGTAAAAAAATGGGCAACAGGGGCTGGGGATGCAACACCCGACAGAGCACGCGCCTGGCACGCACAAGCCCTCGATTCAGTGCCTACCACCAGCAAAAGAAAACTACAAGGCAACAGACCCAGACAGACATTTCTCAAAGAAGACACACGGATAATGCTACAGTTTGGGTCCTGAATGTCCCCTGCAACTGCCAGTGGGCTGAAGGCATTGCGGGCCGTGGTACGACGGGGCGGGGGAAACTAAGAAGCGGGGCCTAGCGGGAGGAGTTCGTCAGCGACGGTGTGCCCTCAAAGATGTTGGGACGCGGTCCCCCTTCTGTCTCTGCTCTTGAGCCACCACGAGGTGAGCAGGCTCTTCTTATGCCAACTCAAGGAACGACGAACTGAGACAACACAGGACCAGAGCAACAAGGCCAGGCAACCACGCTTGAAACTATATGCCAAAATAAGCCCTCCCTCGTAAGTTGCTCATGCAAGTATTCCGCCACACTGACAGAAGGCTGTCATACTAACATAAGCGGCTAACGTTAAAAAGTCCAGCGTCGCTAATCACGTGGGAAATGAAAATGACGGACACAAACATGAGGTATCACCTCACCTCAGTAAAAGCAGCTACTATGAAAAAGAAAAAAGGTAAGTGCTGCTGAGGATGTGGAGAAGCGGGAATGAGCCAATAATTCTACTCCTGGGTATATACCAAAAGGAAATGAAGCCGGGCCTGGTGGCGCACGCCGGTAATCCCAGCACTCGGCAGGCTGAGGCAGGAGGATCACTGTGAATTCGACACCAGCCTGGGCTACAAAGGGAGCTCAAGGACAGCCTGAACTGCATAGTGAGACCCTGTCTCAAAAAAGACAAAAAAAAAAAAAAAAAAAGCAAGAAAGGAGAGGAAAGCCGTACACTGAAGAGACGCGTGCTCCCATGCTCACATGAACTGCCTAAGTGTCACGAACGGGGAAGGAGGACGTGCACACACACGCAAAGAGCTGCTGTTCAGCCGTGACACACACTGCAGTCCTGTCAGGGCAGCAGTGCAGACGGAACCAGACATCACTGTGAAATGAACGAAGTCGGATGGAGAAGGCCAAGTGCGCCCGGTCTCACTGTATGTTCAGTCTGACAGAGTCCATCTCGGAACTCCAGAACAGAATGTCCGTTCGGGCGGGGGTGGGGGAGAGCGGAAGATGGGACAGTTTAAGCAGGGGGAAGCAAGACAGGGGCACACAGTAGCTCTGGTGTGCCGTCACACGGTGACTGTGGGCAACTGTAACGTTTTGTATGTTTCGGAAAGCTAGAGGGGAGGATTTTAAAAGCAGCACCATGAAGAAATGATAAATTTTGAGGAGATAGGTTTTTTTGTCTTTGTTTTGACACAAAGCCTCACTTCGTTGCCCAAATTGATCTCATAATCCTGGGCCCGAGTAACCCTGCTTTGACCGCCCGTGCTGACTAGGCCACAGGCCACCATGCCTGGTTAGAGGAGTTAAAACATTAACCTGAGCTGAATACTGCTGGGTGTGTACTTGTATCATGGCACTGCACGGTATCCCACTAGTATGCATACTTTTAATTTTTCCGTATTTTAAAGTATATATTAAATAAATATGTACAATTTTTGGCTTTATAAATTTTTAAATAAATTTTTAAAAATTTTAATGGTATAGTACTTGCATATAACTTATGCACATTCTCCTTCATACTTTAAATCATTTCTAGACTATTTAAAATAATATAACGTAAGTGCTGTCTGAATAGTTGTTATATTGTATTGCTTAGGAGAAAATAACACAAAGAAAGTACTTATTCCCTACATATACAATTTTTCTCTGGAAAACACTGATTCAGATGTGGAAGCTAAAGCCAGGAAACTGCTTTAAAAAATAGTGCATGGTGATGCATGCCTGTGAGCCCAGCTACTGGGAGGCTGGGGCAGGAGGATCACTTGAGTGCTGGAGTTCAAAGAGCAGCCTGAGCAGACAGCAAGACCCTGTCTTTACAGACAAAGTCTTGTTGCATAACCCACTGATTCTCAACTAAAAGTGACTTCGTCCACTAAGATGCCTGGGGACTTTCTGACTGTCACAGCTGGAGAGCTGCTGCTGGCACAAGCAGGCAGAGGCCAGGGGTGTGCCGAACAGACCACATTGCTAAAGACAGCCCCACACAGCAGCACTACCCTCGTATTTTAGCAGTGCTACTGGGAGCCAGAGCATAAGCCAACCTGCATGACAGGAGCAGCGCTTCTCCGGTTAGACAAGTCAAGAAGGCTGGAGAGCAGCGCCCTTGCTGGGACAGCGCACCTCGGAGCCGCGCGGCCCTCCGTGCCCGGGCAGCAGTCCCACCAGCTCAGACCAGACGAGAACTCGGGTGGCAGCCCCGGCGCCCACCCATCTCCCCGGGAGTGCTCCGGACTTGGTGGACAGACTCTTTGCAGGCCATCCTTGCATCTCCCAAGCTTTTACTAGGACTGCATACTCAGTAACAGTCACGGCATCGTACTTCCCAATGCCATCGTCCACCCCGCAATCAGCAAAGCCTCTTTCTTTCCCGTTAAAGTTACCACCATCTTTAGAAGAAGAGTGACCACCTCTGGGCAAAGAAAGCACAGTACTACACTGAAAAACCATCCAAAAATGTGAGACATGGGGGAGGGCGGTGGAAATGACCAGTGTACATTATGTGCCTGTATGAATCTGCCAAAATCAACCCTCTTCATCTGTATAACCAATGAGAAAAGAAAAAAAAAAGCAAGCACAGTACTGACTGGGACGGGGTGGAAAAGAGCACCTGAGGCGGCTGGAAACATTCTCCATGTTGATCTTGGTGAGAAGCGAATATACATAGCAAAAATTCACTGTGGCAGCGTTTCACGGTTTGAAGAGCACCACGCACACACAGCACTCTTTATCTCCTGCCTCTGCTATGCACCCTTCACCACCCCTCCGCCCTGGAGAACGAAGGAAAAAGCAACTGTGATAAACCAGGGATACCTGTGCAAGGCTCTGGATTTACAAAGGACTGGTCAGGAAGAGATCTACGTAGGAGGAATTTCCTGGTGGGGAATGCTCGGGACTAGCAGGATGTGCGGCAGGCGGGGCAGGATAAGCTCCCCCATCTGAGTGGCAGAGCCAGCTGCACGGAGACCGCGCGTCTCTCCCTGGAGCCGTCAAGCTCAAACAACGGCCACCTTTTCCTCGGCACCCGGGGCTCTAAACACCTCAGCTCTGCGATCTCAACTTCTCTGTGGAAGCTGCTGGCGGCTGTCTCAGGAGAGACCAATCCACAGCTACTCATAGAAAGATGGTACCGCTGCCAAAATGCCACACTGAATGCATCTAAAAATGCAGAGCACACAGCCCCCAACCTGCATGATAGGAGGCTGGCGCTTTGTCTCTGAAGAGGTCCTGCAGATGGGCCTGTTCCAGTTACACCGAAATGCCAGGGCTCCCTAGGCATGAACGGCTCCCTCCAGGGAAGCTGCTCTTCCAGCACACGGGCGAAGCCGAGCAGCCTGACCCCTCTTACCGGCCTCGCTGCAGCAACTCCCAGTGCGCCGGCCCGGTGGTCAGATTGAACGCTCCAGGGTACACCAAGAGCTGGCACCCTGAGGGACAAGCAGACGGGGTGCAGATGAGCACTGAGCGCCGCCGGGCCTCCCCGTGACCCTTACCGGCAGGGCCAGAATTCAAGCTTCTTCAGCCCCAAACGGCACCAGCTTCATCATAGTCGTCAGCACTAAGACGTGGCTCCGAGTTCTGTGAGACACACGGTAAAAGCCACAGCTGAAGGAAAAGCGGGCCGAAGCCTGAACCCAGCGCCTGCACCTCCGCCCTCACTCAGACCCGGCGACGAAGGCCTGCTGCACAGCCGCACGGCTCGAGCTGCTCTGAACTGCACGTAGGGGCCGAGCAGCTGCGGCTGTCCTGGCTCCACAGACCGCTCCGCCCAGCGCTCGGGCACTCCACCTCTGCGGGGCAGGCAGTCCCGTCGGACATGGCCTCCGCAGCCCCGTAAGGGCGCTCATATTTGCTGGGTGCCGCGCGAGAGGCTGCGTAGGTTTTCCTTCATTAATCTTTACACCATTTCCCTAAGGAAGCTAACGACGACACTGCTGCAAGGTGAAATGATTTTCCCGAAGTACCGTCAGCTGCGGGGAGAGTTAGAACCAGAAACCAGACCCGACGGGGCTCAGGTGCCTTCCAGACACTCGCCTGCTTCCCTTTTCTGAGCCGAAGTCCCACAGAGCGATACTGAGCCGAAATCCGCAGGGGGCAGGTCACAGCCCCTTCCCGCTAGGCTGCGAGGGACTCGGAACGCAGGGACGGGCGGGCCGCAGGGAGCCTGGGCACGGCCCCTGCCTGCGCAGTGCAGCGCGAGCTCCATCAGAGGCCTCCCGACCCCGCACCACCGGCACCAGCCCAAGTCCCAGCAGCCCGACGGGGGCAGAGGAGCCGCTCATGCAGCGACTGAGACTCCACCCCAACCCTCCCGTGCATCTGTGCAGAATCTGAGCGGACCGCCTCTGTCCCCACAGAAACCAGCCCAGAGCCGAACCCGCAAACAGCCAGGTAACGCCGCGCCGCGCCGCTCACCTCTCTGCGCGTAGACCTGTGCAAGCTCGGCGAAGCGCAGGTCGTAGCAGATGCCCAGGCCCACTCTGCAGTAAGCTGTTTCCAAACAGAAACGCACAGTGAAAAGCTATACAGTGTGGCAGCATCAGCCTTCCACGAGGCAGTGACCACAGAGCACCCACAGGTACAAAGGAACGCAGACCCCGGGATGGAGACAAGCTCCAAGTCCAACCCCACTGGCTCGTCATCTGACACGGACATCATCTACAGCATCAGACCAGAGACGAGACGTTCATCTCAGCTGACACCCCTTGTCTAGGCGCAAGGCTCAGGCATGAGCACAGGGAGACTCTGGAAGCTGAGAGGCTCTGACCGAGCGGAAGAGGGAAGTACGTTAAACCCTGAACTCTCCACTTGCACCTGACTGTCCACGTCCCCACCTTCCTCGTTTCTGGTCTTTCAAGCAGGTTACGTGACAAAGGTGGAGAGACATGAAAGAAGAAGGAAGGAATAGCTGCTCCTCTTCACTGGGATTCCTAAGACAGGCAAGCTTGTCCGGTACGTACGGGTGTCAAAGGCGGAGAAACTGTCACCAGGACTCAACGTTTCAGATTCTTGAAATGTAATTTTCCCAGGAACGTCAATGTCAAACAGATGGATCTGCATCACAAATCATTTATTTGGTCATTAGCTTTTCTCCAAGCAGCAATGGCAGACTTCCCACGTGTAGATACAGAAATGCCCTACAATCAGCTGTACCAACATTATACCCAACCTGTCCATAATCCACCCGCAAGCTGGCCAAAGGAGGCTGGGAAAAGTGTGGTAGGTTTTATAATATGTTTTCAATAGAGCGTGCAAATCAATGTCCAGTTCCTCACGGGAAGCACGCACGCTCTTTTGCAGAAAGTGACAGGCCGAGTCATCTGTGTCACACAAACATGCACGACAGGCAGCCAAGGACAGCCACTGCGCCAAGCAAACACACGCGCGTGCACAGTAGGCAAAAGGGGGCGGGGGCGGCAAAGCAAATTCTTAAGACGAAACGAACTGACACATTCCCCACTCACTTTTCTGTGTTTTACCAGTAAAGTTCCATCGGGCCCAAACACAGGACAGGTGTTATACAGCTTTCCCGCATCCTCCTCGGGGATGGAGCCTTCCATGGCAACAAGAAACAAGCACATAAAACAGTCTTAACAGAAGAGAAGGAAGCAATTATTCCATGATAACCGAACGAAGGACTGGCAAGTTGTCCACTGGGTCTAATGAAGTTTATTCTTTCAAGTTTTACTTTAGCACTTGTGCTTGAACATGATCTTTCAAAGATAAACGCCAAAGTAGTCAGATAAACTCCAAGCTGGTCAGATGCCAAAGACAGCTTAAAAAATAACCAAGTGTTCCTGAAATTCAGACAGCATCTTAAGCAACACTTAATAAGTAACATTAGGGAAAAATAAATAGTTTCTTATTCTGAAGTTAAATTTGCCAGGCCCTGCAACAAGACTGTATTCCAAAAGGCCTCAGGATGAGTCTTAAGTCACAAGCTCTGCATCACTGAATGCAGTTCCAGCTCTATGCTTCTGGCTTTGTTAGTTCTTATTCGTCTCCAAACCTTAATGTGTCATAATGCAAAGATTAATTCTGTTTGCTGTATCTACTAAACAGTTTTAGTCTTTTTTGTTTTTTTTTTGTCTTTTTGAGACAGGGTCTCCCTATGGAGTTCAGACTGGCCTTGAGCTCACTTTGTAGCCCAGGCTGGTCTCGAACTACCAACGATCCTCGTGCCTCAGCCTCCCGAGTGCTAGGATTATAGGCATGTGCCACCACGCCGGCTTCTTCTTTTCTTTTTGAGACAGGGTCTTGCTATGTGGCTTAGGCTGGCCTTGAACTCACGATGTAGTTCAGAGTGCCCTCAAACTCACAGAAATCCTCCCGTCTCAGCCTCCCAAATGCTGAGATTACAGGTGCGCAACGCCCTCCATACACTAGTATGCTTCTTTTATTTTAGCAAATAGACATGCTCGTTTCGGTAGCACATATACTAAAACATTTTAGCAAGTAGAATATTTTTAAATGTATTTCAAAAACAATAATAAAGCTATCTTTATGTATGTGGTTGCTATGAAAAATTTTTTTCAATCCTGTATTATGTAATAAATGACACATACGATTTCTTTCCCCATTTCTACGCAACCCTGTACTTCTACTTCTTCTCCAGAAAAAAATACTGGCGTCATTTGGTGTCAGTGTGTAACACTTAATATGCCTTTCCATACACAACTGCACATAAGTCACAGCCATGGTTTGTGTGTGGGACTAATCTGCACTAATCTGCTCTGCTCGTAATCACATTGAACTTGTTTTCCCATTTAACAAGAGGGTCTCAAGCTTTTCCCACAGTCCTAGATATAAACACACGTTCTCACTTCAAGGGCTGAGCTGTGCTCCACAGTTTAAATGTAACACACATAATTCACACGTTTTTAAGGTCAAGAACTCCATACCACTCGGGGGGAAGTTACCTCCAATGAGATATACGCTGCACTCTTTCGCTACTTCAGAAAGCTTCTGTGTGGATTCACCAGGAATTTTCTCCGCGTATTCAGGAAAGTATTTTGTGCCATACGGAGAATTAAAGCATTCCTAGAATAACGTCAGCAGAGAAAAAGGAGAAAAACATCATCCAAACATTCACCCCATTTTAAAGTTTTGCTGAAATAAGAGCTGCTATTTTGAGTTCCAGCACCGGAAAGAAAAACCCTAAAGCTAAAGCTAAAGCGCCAGGGGCCCAAGGCAGCCAGGCAACTTCCTCAGGGGGGTCTAGGGCGGCATCGCACGTGAGCCCCACCAAATCCCAGTCACCCGGGGCTGGGGATTTAGCTCAGCGGCAAAGCGCCTGCCTGGCAAGCGCAAGGTCGTGAGTTCGGTTCCCGGTACCGGAGAAAAACCAAAAAAAAAAACAAAAACAAAACAAATCCCAGTCACCCTGGCAAAAGGCTAGACTCAGCTCTGCCTCGTGTTTGCAGAACGAGCCCCAACCTTGGGCACCCAAGCCACACTACAAGTGAGGTTTGCTCATGTGACTATGGGGATGGGGATGAACTATCCTTAAATGCAAAAATGATAGTTATCTATGTAAATCTATGAAAGTTGCCTACAAAATATATAAGCACTCTGAAACCCATAAGGCTCAACACATTTCCTCATCTCCAAAGAAGTGTTTTTACATTCCCCTCTGGCACTATGCTTTTTTGTTTTTGTTTTTGTTTTTTTGTCTTTCTGAGACAGGGTCTCCCTGTGCAGTTCAGGCTGGCCTTGAGCTCACTTTGTAGCCCAGACTGGTCTCAAACTTGCAACGATCCTCCTGCCTCAGCCTCCCCAGTGCTGGGATGACAGGCGTGCGCCACCTCTCCTGGCTTGGCCCTATCATTCTACTCCCATGAAGTCTCTTATTCATTGGCAGTCTGGCTGTGTTCAACAGCTCACTGACATATCACCAAACTACAGAAAAAAGCAGTAGATTCCAACTCTTATTCACGCATCTTGCATTTAATGCTGTCACCTATGCACCACACACTGTGCTCGGAAACTCAAGGCCAAAGATCACCAGCTTGTCAGGGATAAATCTGGGAAGTAAGCACACTTTTAACGCCTTCCTTTAATTCTAGGCTTTACGCTGTTCCCCTCGGCAACGTAAACCAACAAGGGACCGTGATTAGGCAAGCAGAGCGGAGCCCAGACCCAGCACCCTAAGACTGGATTCATGGTAGGAGCGTCAATTCCCTTGTGAGAGATTCCATTAACAGGCCACATCTGTAGCAGGGTGAAGCCGGACTCAAAAAAGGTGGTCCTGAAAACCCTCCATCCGTCTGGACAAGATCAGCAGACAACCAACGGCTAACCCTGCCTCTGCAGAGCTGGACACGACAGCGTCATCTGCAGCAGTCCCACGGACGGGCCCCAGAAGGCCTGTGATGAAGCAGAGGGAGGAAACGCACGCCCTGACAGCGGGGAGCCTCTCTGGGGCTAATCCTGCGCTTGCTGACGAACAACGGTGGGGCAACCCTCAAACGGTTCCACTGCTCAAGAAAGAATCTACAAAAGAGATGCAGAATTCTAATGACTTTGAGAAGCCAGCGGCTACCTAAATGTTTCTACACCATTGTTTGGTCATCAAAAAAATTAAAATGTTGGAGGGTTAGCGCTAAACCCAGCACGTTCCCATCCTTCAAAGACTTCATTATCTGAAGAACACGGCACCCAAGCAGAGTGTCCCGTCTTGAGGTAAGGGCCGTATCCGAACCGAACGCGGCCGGCCCCCTGCCAGCACGTTCACCCAGCAGGTCTCTATGATAGGGACGGAGCGCCGCGGCCGGCCCGGTGTAAGCACGTTCACCCAGCAGGTGTCTATGATAGGGACGGAGCGCCGCGGCCGGCCCCCTGCCAGCACGTTCACCCAGCAGGTCTCTATGATAGGGACGGAGCGCCGCGGCCGGCCCGTGTAAGCACGGTCACCAGCAGGTCTCTATGATAGGGACGGAGCGCCGCGGCCGGCCCC
>NW_004955427.1:1807986-1852828 GCF_000276665.1 Chinchilla lanigera | reverse complement strand
TGCGGCTGGCGACAGGCCCTCGCCTCGCCCCGTCCCGGCCGCCTGCCCTGGCTGTCCGTCGCCGCCAGCCGCGCCCCGGGACACCGCTGCGGGCGCTCCGTCGCGAGCAGTCGCTCCTTCGTACAACTAGGTAAACTAGTCTTGGGGAATGTGAGTTTTGCTTTCAGAGCTGAAAACCAGAAAAAATAATTGCGGTCATTTGCACAGAGTAAGCACAGAAATTGAGATGATAAAATCCGAGGAAATACGATATTAAAAGCAAAGGACTGGACTTGGAAATTATCGTGCGGGGTCAGAGCTTTTCGCAGGGAGAAAGGAGCCCGCACGCGGATGTCTCCTTCACGCGTACATACCTTCGCACAGGCATACAGGTGTATTTAAATTTCTGTGCAATCCATAAAGACAATGTGTGCGCTCACAACCTCGCTAACAGATGGCGTGTCGCTGGACAACTCGCTCAGTGTAGACAGGGCAGACCACTTCACACTCCCCCTAGACCGTAAGTGCCAGTTTAAGAGAAGAAACAGTGAACTGCAGGTTGCGAGCTCCATCAGGTCCCAAGGCAGCGCGCCGCGAAGAGGGCCGGTGTGACAGCCGTGACAGTGAGCTCTGGAAGCCGCAGGACCGGTCACCGAGTGCGTGCCCCTACCGCCCATCGTAAACTAGAGACGATGGTTATAAGACAATGTACATACCTGAAAAGTAATTGCGACTGGGAAGACAGCTAGCGGCAGAGTACTTGCTTACCTCACATGCTCAGGGTTCTGGGTTTGATTCCCAACACCTCCACGAAGAAACGAAAAAGCTACCTGACATGGAGTGTTAAGTAAATGTTACTTATTAGAAGGCGAATACCCAAACTATGGAAAAATTTCCTTTTTAAATGTTGCCACTTCGAACTGCAAAACTTGCACGGCCGCAGGAAATGTCACTGTCAGCTGTGAGTCGCCGGTTTAGTCTCTGCTCTTGTTTTCTTCCCTCTGTTCAGCAGATACAGGAGGAGCTCCACCGGGTCAGGCACTGCAATAGCACTGAGGACGCCGCAGAAACTCCTGGACTCACGAAACAGAGGGCAGTATGCCTTAACGTTCCGCCTCTTCCCAAATTAGGTGGAAGGCTCAAATGAGAAGTGTGAAAACACCTCGTGTGAGAAACTGACAGGGTAGAGACCAAAATGGAGGATGAACATTCCGTCATGGATAATGGAAATAGGAAGAGAATGTTCAAATGGTAAGGGAACGAGGGAGGGGAGGGGGAAGGGGCGGAGGGAAATGGAGGATGGAAGAAGGAAAACCAACCTTTTGTGAATGGGAAGAAGGGTTCGAGGGAGGGAAGGGGAATGGGGACTGAAAGACGAATCAAGATACATTCTGCTCAGGTACAAATTCCCTGTGAATGTGGTCACTGTATGTCAAAAGTATACCAATAACATTAAAAAAAAAAAAAAAAGCCCTAAGCCAGACACAGTGGTAGGTGCATGCCTGTAATTCCAGCACTCATTCCGGCAGGCATGAGGACTGCCATGATTTTGAAGCTAGCCTGACCTACATGAGTTTAAGGCCAGTTGGAACTACTTAGACCTCAAAAAAAAAAAAAAACCATGAAAAAAATATATATATTGTGAATGCTTTTAATGACTTCAAATTGCACTTTTAAAATTTTTGAAATGAGGCAAGTATGGTGTACATACCTTTAACCCTAGCACTCTGGGAGGCTGAGGCAGGAGGATCACACGTTCATGTTCAGCCTGGGCAATTTAGCAATTTAGAGTGTTTCAAAAATTTTTAAAAAGAATATAATAGGACGCTAACATCTATATAGAAAAATCAATTCGCTCTCTCTGTATGCTGATGTCATGGTCTAATCTAACATGTCCTGTCTCACTGCTAAAGGTGAAGCCCAGAGGTAGGCGACGAGGTCATGTGACCAGGTAGAGCACGTGCTTCTCTTCTCTCGCTGTGCTTTCTGACTGCCCTGGCTTGAGCAGATTTTTGTCAGGCCCTTCCACCACGCTGATTCTGACCTGCAGCCAACCCACTAGGGACTGAACCCTCCAAGAACTGTGAACCAAAACCACCCTCCTCTAGGGTGCAGGTGTCAGGTGTTTTGTCCCCGTGACAGGGAAGTGACTCATACTGACAGCTGGTACCGAAAGTGTCATCACTGCTGTGACTCCTCCTGTGTGTGGTTCAGAAGCCTTTGGAACTGGTGCAGGAGTTTGAAAAGGTTGGACGTACAGGATAGAGAAGCAGCTCTAAGATACTGCAAGCAGAACTTGACGGGCAATTGTGGTCACAGAGGTGCTGGGGAATCCTAGCCAGAATGGTGGCAGGAATGTGCACGGGAGAGGCCAGGCTTCCGAGAGCCCAGCGGGAATAAGGACCCTGCTGGAAACGGGACTGCAGGCCATGCGCGTGACATTCTGGCAAAGGACTTACCTACACTTTGCCCATGTCCTGCTTTGTGTGAGGCTGAATTTAAAGGTGGCAGAGAGATGGAGGAAATTTCAAGGCAGCCCAGTATTCGGGCTGTGGCATGGATACGGCTGATTTCTGCCTTATTTACGGTGAGAATCAGAGCAAACGCAGACCCAGATGATGTGAAGCTTGGCCAACTGTAAAGCTGGGGCACAGGAGACTGCGGTTGTTGAAAACAAAGCCAAATACTTTGGACCAAGGTCATATAAAACATCCCAGTGGCAAAAGTACTGTTATATCAGTATAAATTATCATCCTACTTGGAAACATGTTATCAAAGGTAGCATTCTATAGAAAGTTAGTATTACACCTTAATGAGCAATTGTAATTTCCAAGGTGTACTGAGGAAAGAGGGAGCACTTCCCTTTTCACCCAGTCTAACGAATCTTCTAACTTTGGTGTTATTTCAGATGAGGAAAAATGAAGTTCACAAATGCTAAGTAGTTCAAGGAAATAATTTACCATGTAAGGACTTTAATCTCATTTGGGCTTTTTTTTTTAAAAAAAGAAGTATCAAAGGCCTGGTGGCGCACACCTGTAAGCCCAGCGCTCGGGAGGCTGAGGCAGGAGCACTGTTGTAAGTTTGAGACCAGCATGCTCTACAAAATGAGCTCAAGGCCAGCCTGAACTGCATAGCGAGACTCTGTCTCCAAAAGATATCAATCCATCCATCCATCCATCCATAAAAAGAGAAAAGAAAAAAAGTATCTACATTAGCCAGGCTGGTCTCCAACTACTGGGCTCAAGCAATCCCCCTGCCTGGGTCTCCTGAGTAGCCAGGGCTGTGGGAGTGCGCTCTCTGTCCGGCTTGTATCATTGATCTGTAGTTTCAAACTACCTCTCTTCCTCCTTCACAGTGAGCAGAGACAGGCATCTAACAGAAGTGTGAGATCTACACATTCCAACTTGCAAGAGAAAGCCTCCAACTTGCTGATTTTGTAGATCTAGAGATTTACAAACAGGGAGAAAGAAAAAAGGAGACACTGTCTTTAAGAACAACACGTAGAGCAAACTGTACCCGTTTATTTACAATTGTAATGTACAAACAGTAACACAAACATCTTTACAGCAATATTATGAAAAGTCCCATGGCTGAGATGGGCAAAAAATGAGACTTCAAGACATTTCTAAGGGGAATGCCAAGAAAAAGGGAAAACTGCAATACAAGTTTTGGAAAGAGTTATAAATACCAAGTATCGCACTAAGTGCAATTTCATGCAAATGTCTTCCATCAAACTGCTTTTATTTAGATAGCAGAATAAAATTTCTTCAACTATGCTCCTTTTATTCACTTGATTTCCGTTAAGTAAATTAAAGTAACTGGCTATTGACGGGGTACACCTAGGTACTTCTGTCAACCTCTCTCAGACATAACCTGTTGCATTTTAGGACACGGCAGATTGTATTTGCTATTTCCCAAGAAGAGGTAAAATATCCCATGGCCCCTGAAGTGTTGTTGGATCTTTTACTACTTAATATGGGCCACAGTAAATTAAGCTTAGAAAGCTGTAAAATAAAGCAGATCACTTCCGTTTTGTCACATTTAAGAAAATAAAAACAGTCTCAAAGTGCTGAAACCTTAATGGAAGACAAACGAAAAGAACAGAAAGATTTCAGAAAGTGGTATAAGAACAGCTGAAATTCATACAGCCCTCTGCTTATGTGCCTTCATCTGAGTGGCTATCAGCGTGGTCACAGATCACCATCGCAGGTAAATCAATGTGTGCTCAACATCTGAGCTGTAAGAAGCTGAATTAAATAACCTACTTGTAATAAAAGTAACCACACCATCCAATTTTGTCCCAAAATAGTAATTTTAATTTTAACATGCCTACCTACTCATTATAATGCTTTCAACTCCTCCTCAGAAACCGGAAGCACTCAGTATTCAAATAATTACCTCGTGGGGCAAAGGTGACCTAATAACCGATGGCTGAATGTCTCTCTAGCTGAGCTGTATTCTGAGTGGGCTGGAATCTTCACTTCATTAAAAAGATCGCATTCATTTTAACAACGGAAACAATGAACTCATTAGGAACCTATGTTTTTTAGTTTCTGGTATTGTTCAGTGGGTAAAACTAAATTAGCAATTAAGGAAGTCTCTTCAACTAATTCTATCTCTAATTTTCAGTGAAGACATTGCAAATATATGTGTACGGTTGCCTTAAAACCTGAAAGTGACACAGGCTCCCTTAAAGCAGCTCTTCAAAACAGAACTGCGTTCCGTGCCCTTTGTCCGTAAGGGCACGAGGACGATTTCTTCAAAGTCATTTAATAACTGATCTTTATAATAAATCATTTTATAAAACTGAAAATGCAAAAGGAGTGTTAAAAAAAGTTTAATCATCCAGAAATTGACTGTAATAATTTACACTTAGACCCACCATTCAAGCACCCCCTAAGCAAATGTAAGGTCTCTGGTTAGTATTCAGTCAGTAAATACATGTTTGTGTTTCTCTTGGTTGCATTAATTTCACTCCAGTAATTTTCTTTCATATTAACTTTCCAATGCATCCAAAACTTTCATGATCTGTTGTTTTATGGCTCTGGTAGCATCCCCTGCATTTGGAATCAAGTACCTATGGAAGAGGAAAAAGCATTAATGTACTTCCCTTCAGAACTCAGCTGAGAGATCACCTCTGTGGGACGCTTCCTTCCCCTGACTCATGAAGCCAGGACAGCTCTCCACCCGCGTACTTCCCATAACTTATTTCAAAAAATACACCAAAGCTTATTTTAAAAGAAAATATAAACATAAAAGCAATGTGATTTTGCACATTTTTGCAGAGCCAAAATTCTATTATTAACTATACATAACTAGATAACAAAACACAAGGCAGCCAAATATAATATTAGGTGCCCAGCACAGATAAAATTCGATCAGCTACAAAGTCATGTTTTGATGATTTCTAATTCTAAAATACAATTTCCATACTTACTGGTTTGATCTTGAGCAAGTAACTTAAATTCCCTAAAACCAGGTTCACATGTATATAATAAGCGCAGTTACTCTAATTTTAGAGGGTTATGTACATTTAAAAATGTTATAGGATCTAAACTATTTTTAAAAGTGAAATATGTAATTATTATAAAACGTTAACACCACAGATTAAATCCCTTTCGAAGAATATAAAAATGTTAATTTAACACTTTATATAAAAGCTAACAAAAATTCCACTGCATATTTCATCTCTAAGTGGTACATATGCAAGACAGTACAGAAGCTAAGAACAAGGAGGGGAAAGGGAATCTGGTTCATTCATCGTCAACGATCATGACTACCTTCCAAATGTGCGTGCTTATCTATACATAAGAAAACTTATTAAAACTTACAGAAAAACCTTTAAAACATAATTTGTAATTACTACTATACATGAGTCATAATTCCAATCTTTTTTAGGAGTAACTGACAGATATAAAATTTATATAATCTTTGGCTCAGGGAGAAGAAATGGTCAAGTATGTAAATATGGAATTTTTTTTGGAGACAGGCCTCACTATGTAGTTCTGCTTGGCCTTGGACTTCCTGTGTCATCCAGGCTGGCCTTGAACTTGTAATCCTCCTACCTCTGCCCCCCAACGCTGGGATTACAGGTGTGTGCCACTATGCCTGGTATGGATTTTTAAAAGTCTACTGAAAGTGTATGAACTGTGAACCGGGAAACAATCTAAATGCCAATCAACAGGAGACTGCTCCGATCCATCCCGAGAATACCCACACAAGAGAGTATCAACCACTACAAAGAATCTGTTAAAAGGTAAATATTACATTTACATTTCAGTGTTATACTTATGTTACACTTATGCTATGTTACATTTATATTTACATTTGTATTTATTTATATAAAAATGTAAATATATTTTTTAAAAAATCAGAATAGAAAAAGGCTGTATTAGAGTTATTTAGTTCTTAACATACGTATTCACCTGTACAGAAAGACATCTAGAAAGGTATTTACCAAAGTGTTAAAGACAGCATTTGGAGGGCATGTTCCATGTTTTTACACAATGAATATATTATTATATTAAAGATATCTGAAACAGAATGAAGATGTAATTGATCATTATATTCAAGAGATTTTTTTGTTTTGTTTTGTTTTGTTTTGTTTTGTTTTTCTCCGGTACCGGGAACCGAACTCACGACCTTGCACTTGCCAGGCAGGCGCTTTTGCCGCTGAACTAAATCCCCAGCCCCCTATTCAAGAGATTTTTATTTTTAAAATGAGGTACACATAACAGTGTAGAATCATGACATTTGCTACTTGTGTCTGTCAGTACCCAGAAGGAAGTGAATTAATCTCTTCCGAATGAGGCTGATTAAAACTGCTCAGACATTACAGAACTTCGGTAAATAACAGGAAGTGTAATCTCAAACCTCACTGGGAGAACAACCTTAACTGACTCCAGGTGGAATGAGCGCAGACCAGGACCACGAGTGCTGCCTTTGGCTCTATCACAGCTAAGTGTCAGAATCTGGGAGATCGGCTTTGCGGTCGGGGTCAGCGTGGCTTAGAGCCCCGGGCCAGTCTGCGGGTCTTCCTTACTGCGCACAGGGAGAGGGTGCTTGTTTGCAGCGGACTGTAAGTCACATGCTGAGTACCCATCATCTAAAACGCTTGGAGCTGTCAGTATTTTTTTTTTTTTTTTTTTTTTTTTTTTTGGTTTTTCTCCGGTACCGGGAACCGAACTCATGACCTTGCACTTGCCAGGCAGGCGCTTTTGCCGCTGAGCTAAATCCCCAGCCCCTTGGAGCTGTCAGTATTTTAAGATGTTTCTGACTGCAGTATCTGCATATACATAACGGAGTATCTTTACGACGGGACCCCAGACAATACAAAATTCATCTGTATTTTATATAAGCCTTAGACATATAGCCTGAAAGTAATTTTTACAGTATTTTAAATAATTTAGTGCACAGAACAAAATCCCTTGATGAAGTATTTCCCACTTGCGTAAACACATCAGCACTCTCGATGCTCTGGACTGTGGAGCATTTCGCATTTGAAATTTTCAGAGCAGGGACGCTCAGCCTGTGTTCTATCACCACACTGCTTAGGTCGCAGATGATCAGTCAAAATAATGTTTGTTTTGTTTTTTTCAGTACTGGGCACTGAACCTACAGCCCTGTACAGCCTAGGGACGTTCTTCACTACTGAGCTACACCCTCAACCCCAGAAGAATTTTTTTTTTTGGTTTTTCTCCGGTACTGGGAACCGAACTCACGACCTTGCGCATGCCAGGCAGGCGCTTTTGCCACTGAGCTAAATCCCCAGCCCCCCAGAAGAATTTTTGATGAAGAAAAAATAAGAACACTGACATTCTAAGACAAATGTCTTACTTCACTGCAAACCAACATGTAGTGCAGCACTGGAATAGATTCTCCTGTGTTAAAAGGACTATGAAATTGAAGTGGGCATGGCAGTACATGCCTGTAGTCCTAATTACTCAGAGGAGGCTGAGGCAGGAATCAAAATCGCAAGCCCAGTCTTCACAAGTTAGTGAGACCCCATCAAAAGAACGGATGAATGGAAGCGAAGGAGGGAGGGAAAAAGGGCTGGGGCTGTAGCTCAGTGCAAAGGTTCAAGTCCCCGCGCTGTGTGGGGGAGGGGGTTGTGACGTTAGCTAGGGCACTTACGAGACCACGTGTGACTGCGGACTGCGAAGGTTACCAGAAACACTCCAGAAGTGTTTGGAGTACCCTATTCCACCATCCATTCCCCAAACAGAGAAACAAAATGTGCTTAATAATGACGCAGTAATTCCGATACTATTATCCTAAGAAACATCTTACCTTTCAATAGCCAGGATTTCTATTCCTGAAGCGCTGCTGTTTCCATATTTGAAGGTAATTAGCTCAGGATGCTTCTTTTTGGATGTGATCTTAACGACGGAATTCAGTGCTTGTCGAGACTGTATGTAAGCCAATCCTTTCCGTGAAAGAATCTCCCTTAAACAGTACATATGCGTAGCAGTAACCAGCAGATGACTTGAGAGAGTTTGAAAAAAGAGCATTGAGAGAAAAAATACTGTATTAAATGCAATCCAAGAGGCACTTCTTCAGTAACTCAGACAGTAAAAAATGTTCATCTCCAAATGAAATTACTTCTGAGCTAAACAATATAAAAGGATAATCCATAAACTATGTAACAGCTTTTAACTTTCTATTACATGCGAAATTGTTCTAGTAACATAAACATAAACAGCATAATACTCTGTAAATGCAACATATAAATCATTAAAATAGTCGTTTTATCTATATTCAAAACTATTCTGAGTCAACACACCACAGTCTTTATCTAGTATCAAAGGCCACTGGGCAGTAGTCGGGCTTCCTTACATACTTTATATATATTCTACGACCGGATCTAAACCGGATCTAAAGACAAAATGACCACAGAATTATTAACACACCCCTTGTGTCTCAGCTCACCTTAATGTAATAATAGGCTTATAATACAGTAAGACAGTATCACTAAGATTCAGGTAAGTCCAGAATATGGAGCAATCTGTAGGACAACTGGGGTGGCCTCAAGGGTTTATTCACCATGAACAGAAAGAGCAAGTGAGAGGGAAGCGTAAAGCCCCGCAGTACAGCGAGTGAGAGCAGAGACAAAGGAGCGCAGTGTCTGAACTACAACCAGATTCCGCGTCCAGAAGGAAAGGGACTCTACAGATGATTTGGAGACACTCTGAAAAACTGAGTATAATCTGTATGTGGAGTGGCGCTGTTTCCTGAACACTTTAGTTGGAGTAATGGCACTGGAGTTGTGAAGAATGTTCTTATTCTTGGGATGTTTATGCTGGAGAATTTAGGTGTGAAGCGTCACATCTATAAACGTTTCTGGGGTGGTTCAACAATTACAGGTGTACGTGTGCACGTATGCACATACATACACAGAATGGTAGAGTGGAGTTAACAGCAAGTAGATCTCAGAGATTATTTTAAAAATCAAGACACAATGCAAGTTGACAGAAGAAAATTGTATCTTATTTATACTTGGATAAATAAAAGGTCTTTTACAATTCAGTTTTACATCATTAACTTCTACAGATTCAATTATACTTCTGAAGACATCTTTAAACGTACCTAGGAAACATGTGTCCACTTTCTTTCACTTCTTTACAAGGAAAATGATGCTTGATGTCTGGCTTGTTTACCCAAGTCTGAATGTTGACAACCTCTTTTCTATCATCATCTGACATTGAAGAGCTGTCAATTTCATCTACAAGGAATTCAAAGTATTAAACGTGGATATTGCCAACTTTAAAAAGGTACATTTCCTAACAACCTAATAAAGTAACTTCAGTAGTATTTTGAACCAAAGCGTTTGAGGGACCAAAAAAAAAAAAAATCAATTACAACCCTACTACTAGATTTTTGCATGGCATGAAACATTACTATGAAATCTCTTTATGTGGTAAGAAAGTAAGGTGAAAATACTAAAAATGCATTTTAAGAAGGAAAAAAATAATATCAATCCTGGGACAAATCAGAAAAATCTTTTTTATGAGAAAAATATAAAACATTTTGTTTTTCAAATTTAAGAAGAATTACAGTCTCTAGGATTACTACTTAGAAGTGGTCTTGTCTTGCTTTTTAGAAATAAATACTTCCAAATACAGGGACATAATGATAAAGGAAATCTCATGTATCCAGCTTAAGTGATACTGAAGCCTGGCGCTGGGGATTTAGCTCAGCGCCTGCCCGGCAAGCACAAGGGCCTAAGTTCGATTCCCGGTACCAGAAAAAAAAAACAAGGAAAAAAAAAAATACTGAAGCCTACATGCATCTTTCACTGCCCACACCCTACTGCCTTCTCTACAATGAAGTACTATCTATTTGGTGTTATCAGTTTTGTGAGATCTTGTCTCTAACCACGTATGAATATTCCTAAGTTATACACAATAGCACTTTGAGGTTTCAGTAAAATATTTGTAACAATCGGTCCACTTCCTTGCATTCTTCTGCAATTACTACTTTATCCCAACAGTGTTAAATCTGTGCTCGTTGATACCCTGGCTCTAGTCTTTCTCATTTTTGTTGCTGCTCAATTCTGTACAGTGTAGAGTATGTGACAAATGTGGGTACTATTTCACACATACGATCTATAAATGATAAATGTAAGCACTATACACCACAATTTTATTCATCCATTCTCCTCTTCCCTTTTTAAATGGTGGAAGCTGAGATACTCAGAGAGAGACAGAGACTGAAAAGAGGAATATGGCAACAAAGAAGGAAAAAAAACCAATTAGAAATACAAGTTAGCACTGAGAAGGAAGAGTGATTCTGTCGTATCTTGAGACCATCTAATGTGCTTCCCCCGAGCCTAACAGGCTTACTGCTGAGCATTTACCCTCCGGATGTCATTTCAGAAGGCCATCTGCATGCGACAGAAAAACAGTGGCAACAGCTAAGGTGAATCAGAAAAGGACTGATCAAGCACACTGTGGAATACGATAGAAGAAGAATGAGCAGATGTACGGCCAGAAAGGAAAATACGCAGCCTTATTACTGAGCGGAAAGACGACTTACTGAACACAAGATGCAGTTCAGGGGTTGTTAATTATAGTAACAAGGACATCCTGGGACGGAATTATAAATGAAAGTAGTAACTGTTTTTAATGAAAAGACAACCACACAAATTTCCCTGTCACAATGTCACCATCTTGTGGCCCTTTAGGTTACTACTTCTGGTTTCAAAGGCTCTTTTCAGATGTTTCAATTTTGGAATTCTCTGAACTCCAGTTCCACAACTCTCCGTGTCACAATGGATGACTAAAGGACTTTAAATGCAAACATATGGATTTAAATACAATCTACACTGATAACCCTCACATTATCGTCAGTTCAGACCTCTCCTCAGCTGAAGACCCTTACAATCAAAAGCCTATTTTTGGATTTATTAGCACAATGTAAGATATCTAAAACTGAAGTTTTAACAGAAACCCACAAACTCTCCAATTCTCTCTACAAATTTTGTTGTTGTTTTGGGGTTTTTTTCTTGACACCAGAAATCGAACTCAGGATCCTGCGCTTGCCAGGCAGGCTCTGCATCACTGAGCTACATCCCAGGTACGGTGCTGTTCACGAAGAAGTCGTACGCGACTCCCGGGACGATTCTGCAGTCACCCCTGAGGACCAAGGACGAGTCTGTAGATAAACACATCACTCCACCTGTGTCATACTCCTCTTCATCCCCGATGCTGAACACCGGCTTCACACCGCGGTACGGCTTGCCCACTCTGTCACTGCTGCTCACATGCCTGTGCCCACAGAATTTTAGGGGAAATCGTCATTTAAGGGGTTACCAACATTCCACCAAGCATCGCGGGACATTCAGACAAACGTCAATATTCTTTGCTCCTACGTGCGGCGCCCGCTTTAGGACAGCTATGTCAGGGAAACGGAAAGAAGACAAACGTCGGCAAAAGTAGCGTAAGGATTGGACAGGCTGAGCGCTCGTGTATTGTAAATATTTTCTTTGTACAGGGAATCAAACTCAGGACCTGTGCTTGCCAGGCAGGAGCTTGTGCCACTGAGCTACATCCCCGGCCCCATAAAATTTAACTTTAAACAATTTCAATATTCACTTAAAACTAAAGATCTGTTTGGCTTTCAGGAAGTTACATAATCTATGCTTCTGTTCCTCACCTGTAAAATGATAACAACAACATCTATCCTTCAGGGTTCTTGTGAGAATTAAATCAATTAATTATTTCAAAAAGCTCCTAGAACATTCAGTATACAGCACGTGCTACATGTTTACTAGACAAAACAGGTTACGGCACTAAGTATTCAAATTCCAGCAGGAGTGCTCAAGGCGTCTCTTCTACATCCAAGTGTCTTACATGATTTTTCTTCCCATTTTTATTACTAGTACTTTTATTTTAATAAAACCAAGACAGTAATTCTGCTGCACAAATATAAACTATGAAAATGAATCTGCCATTTTGTTTTCAAGTGGTAGAAACACAAAGGACATGTAGATCCAAACCTGTTCAGTTCTGCAGGAAGTTTGGCCCCTCTTTAATGAAAAACTTAACATCCAATTACTTTTCAGGTAGAAAACTAGTGTTTTCTTTGTTAGACACAGAGACAGAATCTTCTATTTTCAAAAGACATTCCAATGTGCAAAAAATCAAGTTACATATCTTAAAGAATTCAGTTTTCCCATAAGAGAGAGATCAAATCTATAGATTAATTTTGATATATATCACTGACAGTCTTATCGTCTAATTATGTCTTTACTTCTAAAACAACAGTCCAAAAAAAAAAAAAAAATCCAGTGAGAGGTTAATGTATAATACTCTTTGGGAATTACAAGTGAGGTCAGTTAGCAAGTAAAGTTTGATTGAGCTAGAATTCATGAAGTCTCACAACTCCATGTTATCTCATCCAGAATGTTCTTATAACTGTTAAACTATGTTCATCAGAAAATGTTTTAGTTCAAATGTGTGGGTGCTATTTCCCCACTTGGCGCTACAGGAAGGCAGCAGAGTCTTTTTAAGAAGCACAGCCTCCCGGGAGATCTTCAGTCACTGCAGGGCTTGGCGAGGATAATGGGACTACTCCTTCCTTTCTCTTTCATCCCAGCCATTACATGAACAGGTTTTTGGGAGGTGCGTGCACGCGTGCATGCGCTGTGTATGCTGTATGCATGGGCACATGCTACTGGACACTAAGGGCCTCATGCATACCAAATAAATGCTCCACCACTAAGCTACATGTGTCCAGCCTTTTTACAATATTGAGACAGGATCTTGCTGAACCGCCCAGGCTAGGCTGCAATTTGCGGTCCTCCTGCCCCAGGTTCACGGTCCACTGTGCACAGCTGAGGTGAACACTGGCTCCTCTCTGCTCTCCCCACCATGATATGTCCCCTGCCAAAAGAAACGGGCTGCATTCTCCAAAGCAGTGAGCAGAAACAAACTTCTGCTCTGCTCACACTGATTGTTTCTGACGTTTTGTTACGACAGTGGAAAGCTGAGGAGCACAGGCAGTCTGAGCAACAGAAACACGCAGTTCAGCAACGCTCAAGCTCGGACTCCGCGTTCCACCCACAGGGAAAGGCTAACAGCTCTCTTTATCTGGAGATGCTTTAGTGCCGTCTACATTACAAACTCCATGGGGTTAAATTACATGTTCTCTCCTACTAAGGCACGAACTGCTAGAGCACACAAAAAGTAAGAAATAATAAAGATCACGCTTACAGTACATGCCAGAACCCCACACAAGAAAGTACGGTAAAAACAACCCTAAAAAGCAAGCTATTCATTTCTTATCTAGATTTATAATACAATTTGAAGTTTGTATAAATAAGACTGCTGACAACTGCTGAGATGTTTCCTAAGACTAGCTAAAAGTTAATGAAATTCAATGACCTTTTTTTTTTGAATGCTGAGGTTTGGTTGGACTATTTCTAAAAATCAGCATACTTACAATTTTTTGACAAATAACAGAAACACCTACAAAATGGTTTGGCCAGGCTTTTACTTAATTTACTGAGCTTGGAAACTCAAGTCATTCTAACTTTTAATTAAGTTATATTTTCAAGATAAACATATCTGCATGTGAATGACAGAAGATAAGCTGAAAAAGTAAGACTCTAGGACAAAATCTGGGAGTTAAATAAAATTAGACTACCTCAATGGCCTTTTAACTACCTCAATGGCTTTTAAGAGAAAACAGATGATTCACAAATAGACTAAAATGTTAAAAGAAGCAATTTCTTTTGAAACTATAGATGCTTTATAATTAGCACTGTGTAGTAATAATAACAGCAACAATAAATAAAAATTGCAATATCTGAAAATGTTAATTTATATAATGTAAACAAATTTAAAATCTTGAGGTTGGGGTATAGCCCAGTGGCAGAATGGATACTCAGCATGTACAGGGTTCTTGGGTTCAGTCAGTGGCAGAACACTTTTCCTGAACCATGAATTGTTCATCAGAATAAAAACTTCAGGATTCATGTCTTAGGCAGGAAGGAGTTTGCTATATATTTTAGGAATGAGAGATGAAAACATGCAAGAAAAAAAAATTGAAATGATCAAGCAACTACAAAAAACCAAATTCATCAGCATGACACCTCCTACAAGCAGAATGAGGCCAGTTCAGCTTTTAAAATAGCTGCATGAAATTTTGGCCAAGACAGCACAGGCATCTGCAGATAGATGAGGTGCTGAAAGCAAGGGTGATTCCACAAAGCTGCTCCCGTCACTGGCTTACCGCTCTGCACACGATCTGTCTGGCCAAGGGAGATTGAAAGACATTCTACAGCAAATCAAGGTAGAGGACAGAACAAAATGATTATAAAAAAATGCAACAGCGTAATCAGTTTTCTAATCCAGATTATGTATTACAAAGAAAATATTTCAATCACCCCAACTACAAAGAAAAATTAAGAAAAGCCAGTTTTCCGTGATACCTTAATAAACATCTTCAAAGAATGAGCTATCATTAGCCTGTTTTAAAATAAAATTTTAAATGTCCAAATCACAAAATCTACCAATAATGCTGTAAATCACAAGCACTACAGAGGCTTCTTGAGAATAGGTATCACTGAGCAAACAAATTTTTCTAGCTTGAGAAAATGCTTTAATAATTATTAGCAGACTATTTTAAGGTACAAATTTTTAGATTAGTGAAAATAACCCATTACATTCTTTTTTTTTTCTTTTTGAGACAGGGTCTTGCCTTGTAGCTCAGGATGACCTCCTGCCTCAACCTCCCGAGTGCTGGGGTTACAGGCATGCACCACCATGGCCGGCTTCCTTCTTTGTCATTTATTAAATAGGAACGCATGCACATGTACATACATGTACTATACTAAACAAAGGGATAAAGAACAAATTCCTAACGTTCAGCTCTTAAACTCAGTATTTCAACTTTCCAAGATACTACAAGTAAAACATGAAAAAGCACTCAAACACATTTCAAAGATCAGGCTCACTTGGAAATAAATTCTATGTCACAATTATAAGGTTAGGTTTAAACTCTAGAACAAGGTCAATTAAACTAAACATGAAAAAATACACATGTACAGCTGTAATAAGCAGTACATAACAGATAATTCTCAAACCTGTGTATCAATTGGTCACTGCACCTCTGGTTTATAATTCACAAGGAAAATGGAATTTGCCCATATTTGTAAAAAAAATTTGTATGAAGATCTAAGAAAGCTGGATCCTGCCATATTTAGCATGACCAAGTTGCCAGGTTTTTAATTCCTGGGGCAAAGAAAGAAGTTCTATAAGACCACTACATTTGATAGATGACTCCCCATCCATGTGACATTTGGGAAGCAGGTATCACAAAATACATACAGATATTTACGGATTTTTTTTGTGGCACATGGGGGATGGAACCCTTGTGCACATGAGGTAATCACTCGACCACTGAGCTATGCTCCCAGCCTTTCTAATTTCATTTTATTTTGACAAGGTCTTGCTAAATTATCTGAGCTGGACTCAAACTTGAGTGATTCACCTGCCTCAGCTTTCTGAGAAGCTGGGACTGCAGTTCTGCACCACCACGCAGAACTGACAGCTGAGCAGCTGTTTTTCAATGAATGATATGAGGCGCAGATTCATTATCTGTAAATCATTCTGAGCAGTAAGACAGGACAGCAGAATTTTTTGTTTGCTTGTTTTGTTTTCCGGTACTGGGAATCGAACTCACGACCTTGCACTTGCCAGGCAGGCGTTTTGCGGCTGAGCTAAATCCCCAGCCCAGGAGAGCATAATTTTGACAGCCAAATTTTAGAGCAACGAAGTGTATCCATATAATGGAGACTCAAATCTAACAGAAACTGCACGTCATGATCCTTTCCTAGAACACTTCCAACTGACACTTACTCTCACACATACTTCTTTAGTTTTAATTAGTAATCTAAGCACAATATATGCATGTATGGAAATGTGACAGTGAAACCTGCCGATCTACACAATTAATACGCATTACTCACCGGTCCACAGGAGTTGATGTATTCTCAATAAAACTGATAACTTTTTCCCTGACATTAACGGATTTTGTCTTCAAAGCCACAGTCATTTTATTTACCAGTGATTTCATTCCTCTGTCATTTGAACCATTAGGAGATTCACCCTGAAAAATAAGAACAGACAGAACTGCTCTTCAAATAATTAGCAGACACACTCCTGCTGAAAGTCACCCCCACGTTATGGATGCATTATATCCCCCATCAAATGCATATGAAGTCTTAATTCCTAGTACATCTCAGAATGTGACTGTATTTGCAGAAAGAGTCTTTAAAGAAGTAGCCGCATGAATCAGGTCAGAATGGGCTCTATCCAACTCTCCTAAGAGGAGCAGGCAGGGACCAGTGAGGGGAAAGGCCACGTGAGGACACGGGAGAGGGCAGCCATCGACACTCACAAGGACAAGGGAAGCCAAGGAGAGAGGACTTGGATAAACGAAGTATGTCAACACCTGATCTCAGACTTTTAGCTTCTAAAACTGTAAAAAAATACATTTCTGTTGTGTAAGCCTCCCACTCTGTGGTTATTCTGTGATGGTAATACCAGCAAACTAATTCATTAGGAGAAGCTATTTTTAAAATGTACGGAAGAAAGGAAAACTAAGATATCTATACATAGATGTGTTGAGTCTGAAATTACCTTTTGTATTCGTAAGAAATAAAGTAACTGACCTTTCTAAACTCAGACTAGTCTAGAAAAGTAAAGGAAAGCATGATCAAACTATTGTTCATATCCCTGAATTTATAGACACTCAGTCCTTGTATAGTTTTGCTTTTTACAATATTCCCAAGTGAGCCTCTAATTTCAGAAGTTACCCTGATGCACTTAGTAAGCGTGAGTACAGTTCTTGTACTGCCTTGCAGGATGGCTCACATACACCCTAGACTCAAACGTTTTGATCAGGAAGCAGGAAGGAAATGATCAGGAAGTTGCTAAAGATTTAGGTATTATTTTATGGTTTTAAAAAACATCTTAAAATGCCAGAAAATGCTCATATATTCAGTGAAAAGGAAAATAAAACTACATAAATTGAGGCCACTATTTTTAAAATAAAATACTAAAATACACATACAATAAAATGGTTCATGCAGATTCCCAAATAAGAAAGGAAATTATTATCTCTGGTAGTTGGAGGAGATTCTGTTTTCTTTATACTTTCTTCCTGACATATGATGCTACAGTGAACATATGTTATTTTTATTTTGGAGAAATACCTCATTAACTACACACAAAAAAGTATGTCTAATTCCATACTTAAATTCAAACCAAATTAAACTGATGGTGGAGATGCTTTGCACTTCTGAATGGAACAGATCCTTACAACTTTCTATGATTGCCTGATCCAGTGTTTCTCAAATCTGAAAAGGAAAGCTTGAACCGTCCAAAGGCTGTGGTCGCAAATATAAATTAGAATAATGTTTTCTGGAGAGCTATCTGATAATAACGCACAATTCTAAAGATTCTGATAAGTAGTATTTTGATCAAGTTACTCCACTTCTAGGACTAAACAGTCACAGCGTATGCAAATATATCACTATAAAAATTACCTGCAGTAGCATTTGTAATAGAAGAAGACTGAAAGTTATATATTCAACAACAGAATGTAACTGAAAAAACCGTAACACACCCATACAATGGAATAGTACTTAGTTTCTCATAAAAAGATGTCAAGAGATAGATAAAACTCTCAGAGAAGCCTTATCTGTTGATAATATTTTAACAATAACCTGCTTTGATTTCTGTGCTTGAAGACAAACCTCAGTCTCTCTCGTGAGTTACAACTTTATAATAACTACTACTAAATATTCAGTGAAGGGCCCTATATGTGCACTTGCATATCCAATCTCCAACCCTCCTGATGAGGGAGACTCTCCTACTACCAGCTATTGCACAGCTGAAGAAAATACCCCTGAAAGGGGTTGCTGGAGATCACGAAGAAGTCAGAGATGAAACCTGGACCCAGGGACAGCAGAGCACAAGCCCAGTTAGTAACCATGAGCTTATACTGTCATTGTCTACTTCTGTTTTACAGAATAAAAATTAAGTAGGTAACTACTATTTATTAAGAAAAATATTCAGTGACATCCAATTAAACCACGAGAAGTACTAGGAAACTATGAAAGACTTACTATCCAAATATTTCCAAAGCAAAAAAATGGATTTATCCAATATAGCAAACCTCTGCAGTAATGTACATCTCAGTAACTAAAAGTCAGAAGCAGACTGGCAATTGTGCCCAGTCTTCCTTTTCCTGAACCATTCTTATGTGAATTTAAACCGAAGCCCAAATCATGTGTACAAGTAGTGCGTGGGAGATGTGAGCAGGAGTGCCAGTGTTCTCTTGGTCCAAACGAATAGGTGGATTCCTGGAATCAGCTCACATAAGAGTTGCAGCTAGTTCAGTAGTGCACACTACCTCCACCATTTCAGTAACATCACAGAACGTGACCCCTCACTGTGTCTGAAATATTTTGACTCCATTTCTCTTATGGCGGGGATTCAGTAGCTAATCGCTTTTCTGGGAATTGATCAAACTCTGGGGACACATAATACAAATGCACTTACATCAACAGAAGAATTGACACTGCTCCTTGAGCCTGAGGTACTAGCAATCCAATGACCATAGCCATTTTCTGGTCCATCCACATTAATGTCTGCTAGGTGCTGCTGCAGTGCTTAAGATAAACAAGGAGAACAAAACCAAACCTGAGCTACAAGCCCTTGCAGAAAGATTCATTACCAAAAAACCGTCATAAACATGTGACACCTGAATGAAGAAGGCTCCAACAACATAATGAAAGTATTCTGAACGCTCTCAGGCAGTGAGGAACTCGGGGCCACAGCAATCCTCCTCTTCCCTTTCCCCTGCAGCCCTCAGTACGGAGGTAACCTGTGTCCATTTTAACTGACTCTGAGGACTAGCCGTGAACGGTGCAGGCTTCCTGCTTTCCCTTCTGAAAGATCCCCTTTCAGCAGCAACAGATAAACTCTGCAACGCTTTTAGGACGGTGAGGAGTTCACAGAAATCTTGGGGGTTCTTTGTTACACCGTGAGAAGACAGCAATCAATTTTTCCCATAATGAAGAGGCAGTCTTTATTAAGTTATGGGAAGAGCTTGGTGAATGGAAGAATTCATGTTTTGAAAAGTTTTTAAAATCTAAAACATACTATAAAATCCTTTTCAGACATTTTTGAGAATGACATGTTTAGCTGCCAAATTCTGAGGTACATGTTATCAGGATTAGTAATAAAGAACATCAGGCAAAAAATTCAACACTGATTTAATACCACACATTAATTAAAATAATCTCTTTTGTAGATCGCTCTGGTTATAAAGGTAGGTAGTTATCAGGCCATGACATACAGATAGTACTCATAACCTCTGCTAGCATCAACGAAGGCCAAGAGGAAACACATCCTAACTTCACAAATATTCTGACCTGAAGCATAAAATTACATACATAAGAAGTTAACTTCTGTTCTTAAACTCAAGATTCTACTATTTTCAACATACACTGCTCTGATTTTTACACCTCAGCATTTACAGTTCCATACTTTTACCTACCTTTCATTCCTCATGCCAAAGGAGGCTCTTTTTCTATCTTACACTGATTTAACACTCATAAATTCTCAAATATGTCAGAATTTGCCAAATGCTTTCCTATCTGGGGTTACCGGAGATTAGTCTGCAGATGTGAAAAGTCAGCTTACTTCGTTCACTCCACTGCCAGTATCGCTTACCCCAGCTAAAACCTTCCAGCAGGTTACAAGTGAAGCAGTAACCCAAACTCCCTGAACAGTACACAAGACGCACTGTGCAAGTTCCCCCCACCCCCGTTCACCCGTCCTGTCCAAGCCTTCTCCGCGGGGGCCAACGACACAGGCAACATTTCATTATTTTATAAACATATTTTTTGGACAGGCTGGAGATGGAGCTCAGCAATGGACTGCACAGTATGTGTTGAGGGCCCAGGGTTCGATCCCCACCACCAGGAAAAAGTAAAATAAAGTAAAAATTTGAAAATGCTTTTTGGAAAGACAAGCTAATTGAAACAGTCTTTCACCAAACGCTCATTTCAACTGCCTGTTGTGTTTGCTAGGGTATGTCCTGCTGGCCCTGTCTTTTCTGAAAATACTGACTGACTGAATAGAAAGTCCTCCCAACCCCACTGGTTACTTCAGATAAGCTCTGATGTTAGACACTACGCTGAAGAAAAAGGCAGAGAGATTAATAAAGTGAAACCTTACCCATAAATCCTCCACTGGCAATACTCACATATTCTTTGTTTTTCTGCAATGAAACATAAAATCTAAATTGTTTCAAAGTACAAACAATTAAAACTTCGGATAATTCTAAAACATTGACAAATGCAACACAGTTACATATTAAAGTTACGCACTTTCGCACTTGTTTTTTCCCTAACCTTTTAGAGCTGGTGCAGAGAGGTATACGTATCTATCACACAGACACAGACGCACACACACACACGTGCATTTACGCTGTGTGACGCGAGGTGTTGCTTGGGCAGGAAGAAAGAAGCAATTTCATGACGAGTAGCAGCACTATGATTTCACCTGTATTATTGTCACAAAAGTGCAAGAGTCAAACCAAATTTAAAAGGTATCAAATGTAATCAGAGACTTTAAAAATATTTTGCATATTTTATAAGAAGGTGATATAAAAAGAAATATAGCCAATTATGAAAAGGTCTTGTATCTGTATGTCTACATCTGGAGGTGACTAGATCTAGGGTGTGTGCTGATGGAATCAAGGATGTGATGCTGGGGTTGATTCATTGTGTGATGCTGGAATTAAAGCTGCCCCACCCTGGGCGTGAGCGCTGCCCGCGTTAAAGGTGAGTGGCCTGAATTGTAAGGGACAGAGTTACTGCTTGTCACTTGCTGCTTCTCTCCTTGCTGCCCTCCTGCCTTCTGCCTGCCATGAACTATTTCTCCTGCACAATGCCCCTCTGCCATGCCACCCTGCCTGGGAGCCAGCTAACTATGAAATGAGACTTCTACAGACTGTGAGCCAAATAAACCTTTCTTCCTTTAATTCTGGGTGTTGGGTATTTTCTCTCAGCAATAAGAACAATAACTAAGACATCCTCAGACCCCTTTCTCCCTAAAAAGGCAATGTAACCATGTCTCTAGATCTAATTGGTAGCATATAAGGAGACCAAGGACAGAAGATAAATGGTTAACGTGATGTACTCAAAATCCAGAACGTGGGAAACTCTATAAAGAATTATCAACTGGATTATTTTCAACAAATGCATGCAAGGAAAAAAATTACAAATGGGAAACCCGCAAAATCAAACATATTTTTAAAGTAAAATCAATTAAATGCAATGTTTTATTTTAGATCTTAGGGAAATTTAAACACTGAGCTAGTTTTATTTAAAAAGTATGAAATGTGATTATGTTATAAAGAATTTATAGCATTCAATTATCCCACTTTTCAATTTCTTTTAACTTTTCATGACAAAAATTTCTAAAATTCCACAAATAATCTGAATAATAACACAATATCTCAACCTCTTATACTATAAGAACCCTTACAATATAGTTTCTTGTAGTATATATACTGTAACAACCCTTGTAATACATAGTTTATCTCAACCTCTTATACTATAAGAACCCTTACAATATATAGTTCTTATACTATAAAAACCCTTACAATATATAGCTCAGTAGCTCAAGTGCCTGCCTGGCAAACAGAAGGTCCTGAGTTCGATTCCTGGTACCAAAAAAAAAATACATATATATATACATACATAGATATATATATAAACATACAGATATACACATACACACACATATATATAGTTCATACTAAACCAAAGCATTTTTTTAAAATAGGCTATTTAAATTTATAAGTAAAATGAGTTTGGGATGGACATGGTGGCACATGCCCATAATCTCAGCACTTGAAAGGCTGAGGCAGAAGGATCAGCAGGGTTCAAGGTGAGCCTGGGCTACATTGACAGTTTAAGGCCAGCCTGAACTATACAGTGACACGGGGCTACGGCCCTGTTCCTTTCCATTCAAGATAGAGTCTCGCTGAGCTGCCCAGGCTGGCCTCGAACTGTGATCCTCCTGAGCACCTGACATTACGAATGTGTACCACCGCCCGGCTTTCAAGTCTTTTAGGAATTTTGCCTTCAGAGTAAGTTTCTCAAACCAAATTCCCAGTGAGACAGAGAGAAATGAACCCACTGAGCAGCTTGTTTAACACCAAGTCTATCATCTTCCCGATTCCACAGCTGTAAATTATACAAACTAAAGACCTTAATGTAGAAACTACAAAAAACACTCACTCTTTTATAAAGAGTCATTACCGACCAAGGCTCCGAAAGAAAGCCAAGGACAGTTTCAGAAACACCACTCATATAATCAGTTGTACCGAAAACAATATTCCAACACTAGAAGAAAAAATGGCTAAATGTCATGAATAAATATAAACGTATATTTATTCAAATTAAAAGTGGAAACATTAAAATGAATTATCTAGCCACCATAAAAAGTACTACAACACGAGTAAGCATGGAGATGAACACGACAGAATCATCCAGAAACAGATACTGACACATGGACTATTAAAAACATGGTAATTCAATCTGATAGCACGATTCCTTCACTATCTGGAAAACAAGTTTTTAACACTTCTACCTTACTTCTCACACAGAAATAAATTCCAAATGGTTCAAAACTTAAAACATAAAAAACATACCATTTACGCATGTGAGAAAAATCTACAGAAAAAGGCAGTTTTTCTTGGCAAAACAAATCAGCTAGAAAGAAAAATACAGACAAATCTAACAGCGTACGTAAGAGTAAAAAGCTACGCCAGTGTCTCCAATTCAAAAGCAACGGTCAGGGGAAGTGAGCAGCCCACACCAGCGCACCTGTAAGAAGTGTGCCAGGACCATGTTCATGTACATGTCCTCCTCCTCCCGGCCGCTGCCCATGAAACAGAGGTGCTCCCCACCGGCAACGGAGCCCGACTCGATGGACTGCTTCTGTGCCTCCAGCAAGGACTTCACTGACTGGGCAAACTCCGACGGGTTCTGCAGCATCTAGACAAGTTTAAAAACACCATCAATCTGTGTTTCACATACATTTGTAAAACCTGAACTATTTTTCCAGGAAAGACCCAACATTTACAGAGCCACTATGAAAACAAAGGGAAAAGGTTTCTGTACATAAAATCCCTGGGTTAAAAGAACTGTGCATAAGTATACCTATAATACCTTAGAATAAAACTTGAAAATTCACAGAAAGGTTAAATTATGCAAAAAATCCTGCTCTACTAACTTTCTTTGCTTTTGCTTTGTCTTTGTGTGTTTGTGTGTGCATGTGGTACTAAGGACGGAGCCCAGGGTCTCTGCACTGAGCTGCACCCCCAGCCCTTTCTTTTTATTTTGAGACAGAATCTCATTAAACTGTTAGATAGGCCAGGTGGGGGTTGAACCTGCTGCCTCACCTCCTAAACAGCGGGATTACAGGCGTGGGCCGCCACCCTCAGCTGTTTGCTTCCTTACGTAACGAACAACTAGCTACAGTGTCCTTAAATGTAACGGAAAAGTATTCAACACCAAGGGGAAGGCTCCATGAGAAAGACCAGAGAGGAGTGTCTGTGTGCTCTACTTTTTAGCTTCCACTCAGGGGCAAGTACGCCTTGAAGGTCAGCCCGAAAGAGAAGCCTATTTCTCTACACTACTCTAGATATTACAGCCACAGGCCTAAAAAATTCTTTCCTTCCTCTCAAAGGAATAAGTACGCAGTAACTATAAAAAAATTTTAAAAGCTGCTATAGTGGGGCTCCATGAGAAGTACAGTGAAAATCCAATAGAAAAATAATGCACTTTCACATAGAAGACCAATTTATTAGGGGGGAAACGCTCAGTCACATTAGTAATCACCAGTGTTTTCCTCTTCTCATTCTGGTAATATTAAAAAAAAACCCAAAAACAGTCGGAGACCAGTAATGTCCAATATGCTGATGACATGACAGTCATTCACATTTACAGCTCTGAAGTACAAGGTACTTCAGCTTTTTTAAAGCTCAGTAAGCATGGCATGGTGATGCACACCTGTAATCCCAGGACTTGGGAGTAGGGCTGCCTCGAGTACGACACCAGGCCGGACTACATGGCAAGACCCTGTCTGAAAAAACTTTACAAAAAAGACAATAAAGTAGTCATTAGCACAATTTATATGCACATCTCCTCAACCCAACAATTCTATTTTTTTTAAGGACCTATTTTAGAGAAATATTTGCCTAAGTTCACAAAATATAAATGCAGCATCTTAGAAGAAAACAGAAAATAACTGAAATGTACATTAACCAGACAAAAACCTACGGCACATCTGTACCATGGATCACTACATAACATTAAACATAAAAATAAAGGTACTTAAACAGAAAGCTCTCCAAGAAACTACTAAAAGATTACACAAGTTGGCTATCGTGGCTAATGATGCCGGAGATAGTCTTTGAAAAAAAATTTATTCATGTATTCATGAATGAATTGACTGAATTTTTAAAATAAGCTTAAGAATCAACGAAGAAAAAGGTACAGAGCTCGCCAACACAATATAAACAAACCAGCACGGCCTTTCTCACGTAACGTGTACGAAGTGTACAGAACTCCGAGCTCTACCCCCACTTTCCGCCAGCTTCCTACCAACACCACCTTCACACACATCCTCTTAGCCTCAGCAACACTGCCAGGCAAGTGAGGAAGGAGAACCTCAGCAACAGAGCTTAGCACCCACATCTGTTCTCCCTACCCCATGACACACAGAGCTGCTTTCAGCTCCATTCTAACCATCTCTGACAAAATCTACCGTATTCCTTTAACCGAAACGATCCTAGGATAGTCATTTTTTTACGGGTTTTTTTGTTTGTTTGTTTGTTTTCCAGTACCGGAAATCGAACTCAGGACCTGAGCTAAATCTCCAGCCCCCGATAGCAATTTTAAGAACAGAGCCCTTACACACAAACACTATTCTTAAGTATTAGTTTGTTGTATGCGTAAGTACTCGATTACCAAAACTACTTACAGTAAAAGCTTTTAAAATTCTTACCTAATTACACTAAGAGCTAACATTTATAGACTACTTACTAGGTGCACGGCACTATACCCTCTGGCCTACCAGGTAGCTCATGGTTACGTTTAGAATTGACTGACGTAATAATGGCAAAGTAAGCCATGGTTACCGTTGTTATTGACTCTTTATGATGCCAGAAAAACGTCCCAGGCAAAAGGAGACCCAAGAGCAACACGTCTTTTGAGGCAAAGGCTCCCTCTTTACACGGAAAGGAAAACATCTTGAACACGGATACTTATTTATAAGCTAAAGAAAAAAATGAATTTTTATTTCCGAAATAGTCAGTGAGGATTTGTACTAACCAGATCTGAATCTAAGTGGAAAGCAGTTGACAAATGCCCAGCGTTATACTGCTCTGCAGGACGGCAATCCACCACAAAGAACCGGACTCCTTCCTAAAAGGGAAACGTTTGACACGTCGGAATTGGCCGTGAGCTTCACATTCCACAGTGCAACAGCAACAACTGCTTAACGAGCAACCGTTAACCCAAGGACGGGGAACAGGCGCATCGGACAAATGGGTGTCACACAGAGTTAGGAGGACAAACTGGTGCAGACACAAGGAAACAACCTCACGGTCCCGAATACGTTTATTAATTTTAAATAGTTAAAACATGTTTATATGTTCTTTTTGACTTGGAATTCTTAAAATATGTAGCGAGAGAATGCCCGTTTGCACACTAAATCTAATTATATCAGAATCTAACGATTTTTCAGCGTGTATCATGTAAACACTACAGTTATAAACGCAACTCCAGACACACATTTTTATAGCAAATCCACAAACTAATCAATGGTTAAATTTACATAAAGAACTAAATATCCTTGCGGAGTGATAACAATGTCAATTTGAACCAAAGAAGGCTTCAGATTGGATCTCCTTAACCTGGATTACATTATTTCTTTTTAATATTAGTTCTAATAAGAAATAAATGAGAGGGGGCATATTCTCAAAATTCTGAACTCACAGCAGAAATAAAGAAAGAACCCCAACTGAGATCTAGTGTAAAGGGCCTACCCCCCTCATCTACTCTTTCCCCTGCTCACCTCCGGAAGTGCACCCAGCCTCCCGAATATATACACCCCAAGGTAACGGTGACACAACTCAGTCAGCAGCACACACTGAAACACTGTCACTGGTCAAAATGGCTCACGATATTATCATAAGGGTATCAGACAATGGTAGTTTTTGTAACTGGTCCTGGGGAGCTTTATGGCATTAACCATGTCATTTGATCTGCTGTGTAACTACACAAATTTAAATGTTAAATGTGAAATTCACCCTTTCTTTTTGGTACCAGGAAACAAACTCAGGATACTGTGCTTGCCAGGCAGGTACGGTGCCACTGAGATATATCCCTGGCCCCCTTTTAGTACTTTATACAATGCCACATTCAACTGCTTTGTTGAAATATGAAAAAACTGGTGTCAAGAATGACAAAAATACATGTTGATGATTAAAATAACACAAGCTGACAGCCTAAAAAACTGATCATCTAAACAGAAGACTTAACACAGTATTCAAAAAAGCAAAACTGTTATCATGAATTAATTTTTATCATGTTAATTCATTGCTATCATGAATTTTTTTATTTTAAAGAGAAAAAACAATAACAAAATAACAACAAAGACTCAAACAAAAACAATAAAAAACGGTACAAGATTTCAAAACAAAATGGTAAGAAGCCAGGTGTGGTGGTGCACACCTGTAATCCCAGCACTCGGGAGGCTGAGGCACAAGGATCGTTGCAAGTTCGAGACCAGCCTGGGCTACAAAATGAGCTCAAGGCCAGCCTGAACCATATAGCGAGACCCTGTCTCAAAAACACAAATCAGTCAATCAATCAACAAAATTTTTTTTTCTTGACCAATTTTGCAGGCATATATCTGGTAATCTGAACAACTCATTTGAAGACAACAGTAAGCAATATAACAATCATTGTTGGGGCTGGGGATTTAGCTCAGCAGCACAACGCAGGTCTGGCAAGCGCAAGGTCGTGAGTTCGATTCCCGGTACCGGAAAGAAACAAAAACAAAACAAAACAATCATTGTTGAATTCTGACCACCTTGTTTAGTGAAGGTCTGTATTGTTTCTAATTTTTTAAAATTTCTTTTTATTATCTTTAATTGTTTGATCAATCTTTCTGGCACTGGAGGCTGACCTGCCAGGCACAAGCTTTATCGCTGAGGTATACGCCCAACCCCAGTTCCTTCTACTTAAAACGCAGTTCCCTGATGAATGATCTCCCTTACTGACCCCTTGTAGCTGATTTGCTTGAAGAATCTCTGACACGGAGATGGCTAGACACAGAGCCTGACTCAGATCCGCATCATCGCCCTTCATCCCCAACAGAGCACTGCCAAAGAGATGGTGATGATCCTGTTCAAAGAGAAACTTTTTAGTAGTATGGAAAAAAATCAAAATCAAACTTTTTCCCTAAATATACTGATAGAAACCATGATAAGGGGTGAAGTAACTACGTATCCTTCCTGGGTCTTATGATTTTTTAAAACTGTTGTATAATATTAAATTTTGTGTGTTAAAAGAACCACACATAAAGTCCCTTTTAGAGTGCACACAAGGGGCTGGGGATTTAGCTCAGTGGCACAGCGCTTGCATGGCAAAAGTGAGACTGTGAGTTTGATTCCCGGTGGGGCGGGGGAGTTCACACAAAATCAAATTTTTAGGAAAGTATAACACTCTACACAGCTCCTTTCCATACCATCACTTCACTTTTAAGAGTTGGGCAGAGTGCAGTGGCACACACCTGTACTCCTCTCAGGAGGCTGAAGCAGGAGAATCACCACAAGTTCAAGGCCAGCCTAGGCTACACAGTGAGATCCCGTCTCAAGGAAAACTAAGACAAATTTTAAGGGTTCGGAAGGCAGCTCAGTAGTAGTAGAGCACTTGCTTCGCATGCACAAGGCCCTGGGTTTGATCCCCAGCACTGCAAAAAAACAACAATAAAGCTAAAAAAAAAATGCTTGCCCACGAACTGGGCATGATAGTGCACATCTGTCATCCCAGCATATGGGAGGCTGAGACAGGAGGAATTCAAGGGTAGCCTGGGCTACATACGTGAGACCCTGTCTCAAAAAAGCAAATTAAAGGCCAGGTGTGGTGCGCATGCCTGTAATCCATGCATTCTGGAGGCTACGGCAGGAGGATCTTTGTGAGTTCAAGACCAGCCTGGGCTATAAAGTGAGCTCAAGGCCAGCCTGAACTGCATAGTGAGACCCTGTCTCAAAAAAAAAAAAAAAAAAAAAAAAAAAAAGCAAATTAAAAAAAAAGTCTGCTTGTAATTTTTCATAATAAAAACAAAAATATGGCAGAAATGAATTGAATAAATTACATAATAACCTAATTGACAGCCTAGTGTATTTTGCAACTACCAGTAGAGATTATCTACACTTAAAGAAAAGGTGCTTCTCCTAAAGGAAACAATGAGAAAAGACTGATTTCTCACTCGGTATGCCAAACCACTACTTCCTCCTCTCACTCACTCAACCCTGCTGGGAACTGAGAAGATTCATACACGAAAATTATTAAATTAGCTGAAGTCAGTCCCCAGAAACAATTTCTTCTTTAAATTTCTTATTTTTCAGGGAAATGTTCTTAAAAGAAAATTACCTGCCTTCTGAGACACCTATACTGAGCATATTTTAACCTTGACGTTTCAGTAGTACTAAGTAGCAGTACCTAAGGCAGAATGCTTTCTTTAAAATGACCACCATGTTCTTGTAGGCCGCTGAGGTCACAAACAAACCTGTGTGCTTTACGAATTAAAACACACTGCCTCTTCCACTATTTGTGCTTCCCGAGGTGCTATTTCATGGAAGTTCACAGCACTCGTGCTCTAACCTGGTGCCTCCACTGAAAGCACCAAGTCTGCAGACCCTGGTCTGTAAGTGGCTAGCGGACCCATTTTTTTGTCCATTTACAACACAGTTCTGCATCACTAAGATGGTCCAAGGCTGACCCCAGAAAAGCAGACATAATAACTACGCACCTCTACTGGATTTTTGAAATACAATGTTTGAAGTTACAAAAGCACTCATTTAGGAAATAATCTCACAGTCAGTTTTCTCAGGATCAGTAATAACTAACAGTGAGAACAAAGGTTAGATGACTTCCCGGATCTTTTCAAAACTCCTCCATGAAGAAGGACGTTCACAGTGAAAGCAATCACACAGAACTGCAGTAAGAAGTCAGTGAAGAACAGTAACTTAAGAATATTCTGACTGCAGTTGATGTAAAGTAAATAAAACAACGACATATAAAAGAGCTGTTCACTTCTTGTCTTTTACCTTCCTAAACGAAGCTGGTGTTTTACTGCAGTAATACTGAGCCAGGGTAAAAAGGTCTTCTATATCTTCAAGATTCAAACTGGACGGCATATTTTCCAAGAACTCTGAAAGAGAATTGCAGATAACGTTTAACTGTCTGTGAAACATTTATACTATTTATGTTCAAAACTAAAACACAGGGCCGGGGATATAGCTCAGGGGCGTAAGTGCCTTCCTGGTAAGCATAAGGTCCTGAGTTCGATTCCGGGCACCAAAAAAAACCCTAAAACATATTCAGCATAATAAGTAGTACATAAATGGAACAATGATGCTTTTAAAAAGCTGCTTATAGAGAAAGAAGCTGATACCGTCAATGCAATTTTCTTGCTAATAATGCATGGTCAGATAATAAAGTCAAATTCATTAGCTTTAATCAGAATTCACTGATTATTTAGCGAACATATAATGCCAGGGCCCCTAGAAATAAAAAAAATTAGTAATAGTTTCTAAGTAACTTTATCTTGCATGAAAAAATCGTAACAATGTAGTAAGAAAACAATATTATACAAATAGTACAAAGTATAAGGCAATATGGAGAGAATGTAATGATCTCTGTCGAGGAACTAGAGTGAGATTCCAAAAGAGAAAACCAAAGCTTCGCAACAGAGATTGTAAACGGAGTATAAAGAGGTTCACCGGGGGCAGAGGTGGGGGCGGGGTGGGGGTGGGAGAGCATTCTACCTGGGCGTTAGAATCAGAGAAGGGGTATAGGCAGGAATAAACAGTGAAGATACATGAAGGAGTGAGTGCAGACAGCAAAATCAGAGAAGACAACCTTTAAGGTGTCTGCACCTAGTGTTTGAAGAATACGGGAATACAGCATTACAGGAACCTCAGAGCAGCTACAGCCTAACCTCCTGAACTTATGGAGGAAAAACCGAGTTTCAGAAGGATTATCTCATCTGAAATCTTTTCCCCACATTAAATAATACTTACGGATAACTTCTTCCTTGCTGTCTGACTCTTGTGCTAAAATAACTTCTCTGTAAAAGGAAATCACATTGCATTTGCGTTAAATATTAACCAACCATCCTGAGAAAAAAGAAGAAAAATCTAATCTATTTAATACTTACTTTGCATTAACAAGGATAATTAACATTAAGAAATAAATAAAAAATGGATCCGCTTGTTGGAGATATCCATCCCATATTGCCTGAATGACTTCAGTGGAACAGTAATAGGCAAACAGGCTTCCAAGCTGTAATTAGGAAATGTAATGAGAAACATAAATCACTGGAGCTGGCTTGTAATACTTCTAAAAGTATCACACAAATGAAAAATATTACAACAAATTACATGCACCTGATATTTCACATATTTTAACTTTAGTGTATGTCCCAGAATAACACATCCATCAAAATTACACATAGAAGAACAGAGTACTGAGCTGTACATTATTTTCCTTTACATTAGCCATTTGATAATCTTAAATAATTTTCCTCATTATTTATTAATTCTTATATGCATCATCAACAGTTTAAGCACAACGTTTTAAACTGCGTTGATATATATTTACATGTATTATATGCATACATTTCTAGAGATGTGTTAGTTACTATAGTGAATATTGAATTTACATACAGCTGTAAAAATATAATACATATTAATACATACTAAATACGTATTAGTTATATTTCTATGTACGTGTAATATAACAAAAAGCTAAACTTTGTATCAAATAATCTGAGCTAACATATGTGAAGAGCAAAAGAAAATTATTTTGAAATACCAGTAATTTTACTCCTGTAGTTTACTAATGGTCTACAATCTAGTCACTCACTCATTTGTTTGTTTATTTGAGACAGGGTTTTGCTATGTAGTTCAGGCTGGTTTTGAACTCACAGTGATCTTCCTGCTTCAGCCTCACAAGTATTGGGATTAAAGGTACGTGCCAGCATGCCCAGCCTGGTCTGTAATTTAGAACTCTATTTTCCTTGAAAAAACACTACCTAGCCGGATAGTGCCACAAGCCTGTAATCCCAGCACTCAGGAGGCTGAGACAGTAGGATCGCCATCAGTTCAAAGCCAGCCTAGGCTCTGACTTGGGCTCAAGACGAGCTTGAACTTCATAGCAAGATCCTGTCTCAGAAAACAAAATGAAACAGAACAAAACACTACCTCACTATAGTTTTATATGAACTATTTTTCATTAAGGGTTCCTACTTTCACTTCATTACCCAGTGGAGTGCATAGGAGTCTGGAGTAATTTTCTTTGTATCAAGAAAAGAGCAAAGCTCAGGCTCATGGTACTGGATGAGTAATCGGAAGAGATGAAATGGTCTCCCCTTCAGGGAACAATCCCTAGAAGAAAAACAGTTCTTTTTACATTAACAGGCCAGAAATGAGCGCATCAGTAACAATCCCCGGCAACACCTGCTGCATCCCCTGCAGGCCTCCACTCCCCCCGCACATGTCCTGCCCACCACATATTCGAGGTCACCTGACAGGACCAGGCAAAGTTCTCTACTAACACTTCCCCTTCATCTGACTTGACCGAAGTTCTACGGTCACGTTAGGGAGAGTCTCATGCAGCGCTCAAGTGAGGGAACTACAGGAATCACAGAACGTACAACTTAAGCTACTGTGATAAGGTTGGGGTCCCAAAAGATCTAGAGTCCTAAGGAAGTCTCATCTACTACTGCCCTGCCGAAGGTGAAGGTGTTTTTGTTAAACTCCCAGAAGGCTGCACATCACCGGTATACTCAACTAGGAATGTCCTTCCACAAAGTACAAGACTGAAATGAGCACAGATAAATGTTTCAGAATGTGGAGCTCTACCCTGAGAAACCACTGAAGTGGCCAGGTACCTGGTTCTCAGAGTGAATTCCAAATACTCATTCTAGCGAACCACTGTCATACTTCAAAGGTTAAGAGTAAAATGGGCCAGGCATGGTGGGGCACACCTGCAATCTCAGCACTCCGGAGGCTGAGGCAGGAGGATTCCTACAAGTTCAAGGCCAGCCTGAGGTACACAGACTTCAAGGTCAGCCTGAACCACATAGTGAAACTCTGTCTCAAAAAGACAAAAGGAAAGAAAGAAAAAAAGAAAAAAAAAAAACCAGTAAAATGGGAAAGTTGAATATGAATATTGTTTTACAGTAAAAGGCAGCAAACATATACTACTATTTTTATTATCACAATGCCTTTATTTTTTCAAACACATACCACATTCCATTGTGAGATACTCCAAAAGTAAAAGGCCTGGAGACCCATCTGGACTACAGATCCCCTGCAGCTTCTAGCTATTACTTCAGGAAGCTTAGCAAGTATCTTCAGCTTTAAACAGGCTCCTCTTTACACGGCTGGCAGCTCCTCACACCCTGATCTGCCGTCTCCCATACCCCCTTTCCTTTCGTGTGTGCTAGGGGATGGGTCAGTGATAGGGATCACACCCAGGGCCTCGTGCACGTGAGGCAAACACTCATCACTGAGCTACAAGCCCAGGCCTATGCCGCTCTTCTGAAAGGTACCCTCCCGACACCCAGAAACCCAAGCACGTAAGCCCGAAGGAGACAACCCCTCGGAGCAGATGCAGACGTGGTTCACGTCCTCGGCCTGCCCCTCAAGAAGCACAGTTGCTTCCGCCTTCCCACATGCAGTCTGACTCTGCACTCAGAAACTCTGTCTTCTAACTCTCAAGTAAGTAGCACTCACAGAAATATTTTGTGCCTAGAAGATCTGTTAGACATTATTGTTTTCTCATTAATTCATTTTACTGTTTATGTTTTTAATACCTCAAAACTTAACTCAGTTACTTCGCGGAGAAAGAATCTCAGCCGGGCACAGTGGTGCATGCCTGGAGGCCTGGCACCTCAGGAGGCTGACGCAGGAGGATCAGGTGGCAGCCCAGGCAAATAAAAACTAAAAAGGGCTGGGGATACAGCTCACAGCAAAGACCCAGTCCAATCCTCAGTACTTAGGGGGAAAAAGCATCTCTCAAAACTCCAAAGATAATCAACTCTTGGTAGTATGATCTTTCTGAAGAGTAGAGATGGCTACTCTTTTAACTACTACAGCCAACAACGGCAGGCACTACGAACATAATCACCTCTGGACAGCTTGCTTAAAGTATGGCGCTGCTGGACTAAGTCTTCACTTAGTAACTCCTCAGCCGCTAAGGAACTCTCCTCATGCAGCTTTTGCTGTGAAATGCATTCTACTAGTCTCAGGCACGAACCTGCACAGTTTAAAGCACAGGTCATCACAATAAAAGTACTTACTGATACGCCAAAATACCACAATAGCTTTTTACAAAGTTATTTCATTGTATCTTCATGAACAACACTACGCAACATACATTCATTGTGTAGAAAAAAACCGAGGCTTATTGGAAGTCAGGGGATTCACCAAAGGCCACGTAGCTAAGAAGTGATGGAGCTAAGACTCCTACCCAGAAACACACTAAATCACGGCCATGCTGTCCCCTTCCACGCATACAATTTGGTATTTCAACAAGAGATATTTTGGCAAGGGTACAGTTTCTAAAAAACCGAACTGTAAAGAAAATGAAACAAGGTAAAAAGTTTCATATAAAAAAGTTAATTAAATGACTGCCACGGTTTTAACACTAAAGCAGTGACAAAGAATTTTAAAGTACTACTCAGGGGCTAGGAATGTGCTTGGCGGAGTACCTGCCTGGCAGAAGCAACCCTCTAGGTATGATCCCCAGCACTACAAAAATAAGATGAGACCAAATTAAACAATTAAAAATGCTGTTCAAGGGGGAATAACGAACAGTAATCTGTACAAATCTAACCTCCGAGCTCACTGCGGGATTTGGCACGATTCTCAACCTGCCACTTCCTGAGACTGCAGATGGTAAGAAGCTCTGCAGACGAGATTCCAGGCAGGGAATCCAGGTACCCAGAGACAGAAAGATTCCCATGTGGCAGAAGTACCTCCTTGCTGGCCTGAATACTTTCCCTGCCATAAAAGTGCGAGGCAATAGAACATTAAGATAAGACACAAAAACAGAAAATAAGGAGCAGAAAATAAGGAGCATAAACTGTAAAAATAACTGCTTAAATCCTTGTACCAACTTCTGAAGAAGTATCTATTATTTAGTAGCTGCATACTGTGAAATTACTGTCAACTGCAAGGCTCTGTGTTCATGGGAATTCTACCCATCTTACATCTGAATCTGTAGTAGAAGGATCTGCTACAACGGAATTCTTCTAGAAGCCACCTGTGGGGCTCAGTGTCCTTCCCGGAGACCTCAACACTCACAACGGCTGGAGTGCTACTACGTGTGCAGCTCAGGGAAGGAGGAACTGGAGGAACACGGCAAGACACAGCTCCGGGTAGAAGTACCTCCCTCTACTCCCAATGCGACTGTTCTCTAAAGGAAGCTGGGGCAGCACGTCCTCGCTAGGGCTGCCTCTGTCAAAGTGAATGGCGTCCACGAGAAGTGCTCCAGCACAGGCAGATGAGAGACCTGGAGTGTCAGCATGCCTAAACAAGAACCTCAAGGCTGGCTCTGCCTTGTCCTTGGCGTCTTTGGGTCTGATTTCCTTCTACACAGTATGGCTTCAAGGCAGCATGAGGTTCTCTATCCTGATACACGTTATAGTTATGGAGCCTGCTTTTAAAAGCAGGTAGGCTCTACCCAGTGCACTTAGATTTGAAATGACAGGGATCCCTGGCTGAATAGACTTTTTTATTCTACATACATGTTTTCATTCAATAAATTTGTTCTTTGCCTAGATAGTTCTCAAAAAAAATTCAGAAATTGCCAATAAATACATGCGAAAGTACTCAACATCAGTAACCAACCAGGAAATTTTATCCCAAACCTCAGTGAGGGCCTGGGAGTGTAGCCCAGCGATAGAGCACTTGCTTAGCATGGGTAAAGCCCTGGGTTCAATCTCCAGTACCATGGAAAATGAAGGTAAAATAAAACAAACATAGTGAGACATCACTTCACACCCCCTAGGATGGTGTTACGGCTTGTAACTAAATGCGCCCCCAAGTCCATGTAGCCACGGGTGGGGCTTCTCAGAGGTGATCTACATTGTGTGACTGACTCACAGCACAAGGCTAGCACTCGGGGAGCTAGGGTTAAAGTGAGTGCTACCTGCCCTCAGGGCAGCAGCCCGGACACAGCGGAGGGACAGAAAGAGGCTGCCGCTCTCACTTGCAGTTGGTCACTTGCTCTGCTCCCTCCGGTGCACCCTGAACTGCTTCTCCTCCGTGATGCTCTCTGCCATCCCAGCCTGCACTGGAGCAGCCAATTACAGGCTGAAACCTCTACAAACTGTGAGCTAAGTAAAGCTTTGCTCCTTTAATTTGAGGGTCCGGTACTTTGTCTCAGCAACAAGACAAAGTAACTAAGATGGCTATAATTAAAAAGATAAATGTGAGGGGAAAGGATGCAGCTGCTGTGGGAAACTGGCCATTCTTCGAAACTTAAACACAGGCACGAGATACAGCAGTTCCACCCTAAGCGCATACGCCGGAGAAACCAATATTCATCGTGGCACATTCATGACAGCCAAAAAGTGAAAACCACCCCAATGTCTACCAACGGATGAATGAGTAAATACCACGTGTTACACGCACACGATGAACTATTACTTAGCAACAAAAGAAAGCAAACGCAAGAATGATATACTACAATCCAGATGAACCCGGGAAACTAGACTAAGGGAAAGCAGGCAGGAAAAACACACTGCATGCTTCCCTGGACAGGCAACGCCCACACAGACCCGCAGACACGCAGTGGGCCAGCGTGCGCGCACAGCACTGCAGGGCCGCCTACTGCACGGGAGCGGGCTTGTGCCCGCGGGGAGGAGGTGGCTCAGAAGTGCGACTATGTCTGCACAGCTCTGCATCAGAAATTAGTGAGCTGTATGTATTAAAAGGGTAAATCTTACAGTACGCAAATAATACCCGATAAAGTTATTATTAAAAGAAGAAAACATTCTTTCACTGGTTCTAACAAGTAACCAAGGTGGAAAACTGTACCAGTAAAGAATGCAATGTCTATGCAAACTTAGGTTCAAATCCTGACTCAGTCACACCGAGAAGTATAGCCTGGAAAGGCACTTTAATCTCTCTCCTCCTCTATCCTGCTTTGGTTTCTGTAGTTGTAAAGCAGATGCCTACCTTATGCTGGTCACTGTTTAAATTAGGGGAAAAAATCTACAGCACTCCCAACGTGCTATTATGTTGGAAGTAAAAAACAGTCAGTTAACTTTCCAGGTCCAAAACAGCAGTTGTCTACCTTAGCGCAAGAGGGTTAACTAGAAAGCTCTAAACAAACACTGACGCCAAAGACTCACCGCCAAGAGGTTTCAATGGAATTAATTAGGTTTGCAAATAAGCAGTAAGACTTTTAAGAGCTCCCCATTATTCTAATATACATGCAAGCTGTTCAGCCAAGTCACCGGTCTAAATACCATCTAAAGTTTCTTTTGACTCTGAAATTTGACTATCTGATCCACAGCACTAGAAACCAAAACAATTCTGTCTGGCTTCATCAGTGAGTGCCCCACGGCTGCCATCTCAGTACCCACACATCCGTCTGCTCCCAGCGTAAGTATCCCTTGCCCAGGAAGTTATTCCTGCCTACACTAAGGTAGTACTCTGAAGTCTCAGTTTTCAAGCAGACAATGTAATAGACATTGTACTTTAAAAAAAAAAAAAGGACACAAATAGAGATAACACCTAATAAACTTAAAGAGTTACGCTACATAAACTCCAGAAGTAAAAATTCTTAACTGAACAATCCTTTGTTTAAAACCACAAAAACAAAGTCACAAAACAATTACCTGTACAGTTCTAATAACCTTAAAAAGTATATGAACCTTTTATTCTATCAAGTAACTCCAACAACTTTAGTGCAAACTAAATCTGTACATACAACTTTTAAAACTATAACTGAATCATATTTTACCTGGGAATGTACTTATTCATAACAGCATAAAAGCAATTGTACAAATCACTTCGTGGCAGCTGAAGTTGCACCAGTGGTTTCAGGAGATGAATCCAGCTAAGTGATGCACTGTATTTAATGTTACGTGATTTACAATAGAAGGTAATTACAGATTCAATGTCCAGGAGTAATTCTGCTGCCTGCTCCTCTGGCACTGAAAGTTGGTCTAGAAAATAAACATCAAAATAAAGTTACTAAAGAAATGTTAAAGGCCTAGTAATTATGTATGCATTTGGAACATGACAAAGGCAAAAGTAAAATTACCAGACAGCAGCCGGGTGTGGTGATGCACACCTGTAATCCCAGCACTCAGGAGGCTGAGGCAGGAGGATCATAGCAAGTTCGAGACCAGCCTGGGCTACAAAGTGAGCCCAAGACCAGTTTGAACTGCATAGTGAGACCCTGTCTCAAAAAAACCAAAAAAAAAAAAAAATTACCGGAGAGCATTTTTCCTCATAAACCCAAGAAAAAAACAAAACTCTTTAATATTTTTCTTTTTCACTTAATTGCTAGAAAGCAAAAAAGTGTTTATTATCTACATCAGAAAGAGCAGCTGCCACTCTTAACTTTTCCTTCTTTTTTGCCTTTTTGGGACAGGGTCTCACTATGCAGTTCAGGCTGGCCTTGAGCTCACTTGGTAGTCCAGGCTGGTCTTGAACTCTCAACGATCCTCCTGCCTCAGCCCCCCAAGTGCTGGGGTTACAGGCATGCGCCCCCACGCCCAGCTTTAACTTTTCAAAAGAAGGACAGGGATTCATTCCGACCACCAAGTTCCCTTTCTCTTTTTTTGTTTTTGTTGGTTGGCTGGCCTGTCTGTTTGAGACAGGGTTTCATGTGCAGTTCCGGATGCCTCAAACTCTCAGCAACTCTGCCTCGGCCTCCTGAGTAACCAGCAGTCCGGGACTACAGGTGTGCACCACCACGCCTGGCCTTTTTCTTTTTTTTTTTGCCTTCGATAAATTTTTTTTATAAAGTTGCTGAAATATGCCTAACATAAAACTGCCTAAGACCTTATACTATACCGACAGTTCTCAAATAAGATAAAAATAAAATAAAAACTCAAATTAAATGTGAACAAGTCTATAAACAGAAACAATAAAATCAAAGTAATCTCATAAATATGTGATACTCTCAAATCCCTCACGTACCCTCATGTACTACCCTCAAATCTCTGGTCCAAATTACATTTTTGCCCCCACTAGCAATAACATTTCTAGGTAATTAGTACATAAAAGCCTATTAAAAATAAGTTAATTAAAATATGATACAAAGAGAAACAGATTCCAACGGACTATAGATGAATTAGAAAAAAGTAAAACTAACAGTCTATACTGTAAATTAAAATAGGCCTCACGGGGTGATTGGAAACTATTAACCCACAATTTGTAGTAGTTTTTCTATAGTAGAGCTTGATCTACCACTCATAAACTTTTAGAACACAATTCCTTCAATTTCAAGGCTGTATATAATCAAATACAATTTAATTATACTAACACCAAGTTTAAGACTAACAAAACTAAGCTGGAGATGGTGGCGCACGCCTGTAATCCTAGCACTCGGGAGGCTGAAGCACGAGGACCACTGCAAGTTAGAGACCAGCCTAGGCTACAAAGTGAGCTCAAGGCCAGCCAGAACTGTATAGTGAGACCCTGTCTCAAAAAAACAAACAAAAAAAGCCAAAGCAAGACTAGCGAAACTATAAAAATACTTGAAAACTGGACATATAATGCAAAAGAAACAGTAAAAACTGGGTCTCTAAATTATTAAACAAAAAATAAATAAATTATTAAACAGTATTTTGGAAGAATTTCAGAAGGGCCTACAAACTATTCACAAGCAGTGACAGTTACACATAGACGACGCCTTGCAGCCTCATGCACACGAAGGGGGTGGGACAGACCCCTGGGGTGCTACTGCTGACTTGCTGTCAGGAAGTCCGGCCGGGCAGACCCCAAGGGCAGAACCTGGCTGGGTGGGCCCTCCTCCCAGGCTCCTCCTGCCTCCGCTTCCCGGCGGCCTTCCCTCCACAGACCCCTCCTCTCTACGGCTTCAGGTTTAAGCCTGCAGAACCTGGACTGGGACTTCTGGAACGTGAGCCAAAATATCCTCTCCTCCTTTAAGCTGTAGGTGCTGGTGTTACGCGTCATCGAAAAGCAAGCCCTTTATGCATCCAAGACAGTCTAAATTAAGAAGGGAAAAAGGGTTGGCTGTTTGAACGCAGTTACTAAACTTACCAATAAGCCCCAAGCAATCTTTATGAACAGTGGTCTGTTCGGGCAGGTCTAAAATACCGTCCCAGGATGCCAAACTATCACCTTTTCCTGCCACATTCAGAGCGATCTGGAAGAAAGGTTTTAAAATGCTATTAGCTTCGCGTCCTTTCTCAGTCTTGAAAAAATGCTGTAGCAATGAAAGGCTTCAAAGGAAGAGTACCAAAGATTACAAAGTAACCAAAGTATACTTCATCAAATGCTGAACCCTCACGTAACAATGGACCAACAGAATTATTTTAAATCTTCCTATATTAGATTTGACTACTTTGTGGTTGATTCACTGAATAGAAGACACAAAATATTTATGTACTTATATAACTTTATTTCAAGCAATCACTTTTGTTGCTGTTTTAAAAATTAAAATGTGGTATTAGCAAAGAAAAAGTACTACATCTGCGCCATCTACAATTAAAAATTATATAGAACACTTCATGAAGTGAGGAAAAACATTGCTATTTTTTAAGGTTTTATAAATGTACAAAACCACTGTATTGAAGGAATCTTCAGAGACATATTAACCAGTTACAACAAGTGGGCCTTGTAGCATTCGATTTAAAGCAAATCACCCCTAAGAAAAACTAAGACAAATGAAGAAATCACCTTATGATATTAAGGACTTATTAATCTTTTCAGTGTTTCATGGGTTACTTGAGAAGTCTTTATTTTCTAGGCCTTCACAATACAGTGTTTCGGTACACAAGCAAGCACGCGCACTCCAGCAAGGGAAGGGCGAGGGCGCTGGTCAGACACGACGGCCACACCGCTAACAGTGGAAGCTGCACTGGGGTTCACCACAGCTCACTGTACAAGTCTCCGGACCTGCCTGTATGTGCTTAGATTTCTATAATAAAACACTAACAGCGCCATGTACAGTTCCCATTCCATTTCTTAAAGTGTGTATGTGCGCAGAAGAAAAAAAGAAAAAGAAAAACATCTAAACTTATTTTGTGTTTTGCCTATGAGTGGTAACTAACATGATTGTTTTATTTCCTCTTTTGTGTTTATATTTTCAAATATAGCAAATATATTTTCACTAATAAAATTTTGAAAGTATTATTACATACGCATTGGCAAACAGAAAATCTGCTATAACCAACACCCAGAGCATATTACATTTTTAAAAATACAGCTAAGATTATTCCTATGTGCCACTGCATATCCTATTTTACTTACCAGGCGTACTTCCCCATTTCCTTAGTTCCCATAAGAAACACTTCTAATGGCTACAGAACATCACCTCCCAAGCCCTAACCACTACCACTAAGTGCAGTGAACAGCGGAGAGACAAGAGTCAGCACGCTGCTCTACTGAGCAAACTTTCTCTAGATGCAGCATATTTATCGAGCTTTTCAGAGGGCTGAAAATTTTTTAAAATAACTTTAACATTATTTTTAAGCTGCTACATTTTAGTCATTTTAGTTTCCAGTTACCTTCCAAACTTTGGCCCTCAGTTCAGCAGGCAGTGGCCTCCCTTGAATTATATTTCTCAAAGTTTCAAGATCACAACCTCCTGCTTCCAGAGCCTCTTCAAGATCTTTTTCCCTGAAAAACAAATCCTATCAGGATACACTTTAATTTTATATCTTTTCTTATTCAAGATTTATTTACAAGCATGGCCTATTAAATAAAAAAGGGTTCCCAAGCAGTCAAATTTAACATCAAGGCACACATAGTATTCATATAATCCATTTTCCAAGGAGATGAATTCAAGTCACACACAAGCATTTTCATTTTGTATTTTGTTTTAACAAGTTTAGCTAAAGATTAGACAAATTTTACTAGAAGATGGCGCAAGGAGGGTGAAAGCATTGTGAAATCACACTAGTAACAGTAATCGCAGTAGTCATGCCAAGTAACACTTGCTATAGCATTCACTATATACCAGATATGGTTCTAAACATTATAGCTGTGTTTTTCCTCCCTACAGTGAAACATGATACATCACTAGACCTAATTACAGAAATAAAAATTAAGGCAAAAATTATGAAACTTAAGTAATCATCCTATAATACTAAAAAGGTCACTATTCTTTCAAGTGTTTAACGTATTACTACTATACTCATGTGTATCATTGTGATAGAGCCAGGATTCAAAGGGGAGTGAATGCTCTTGACATTATGCTAAATAGTAGCAAGAAGGAGAAACCACAGAGAACCAGAGTCCGCTACTATTTACATAACTATACTGCTATCATCCCTGGAGCAGTGTCTGGCTCACAACCAGCTATTAATCGAAGCCAGAGGAACAAAACAGTCTACTGGTATTATACATTATACCAAAATACCACCACATCATCCCGTAAATTATGAATAATGCACACAGGAAGGTAATACTTGTAGGGGAGACAGTGTGTGACACGGTCGTGCCCTCTACAGCTGCCACCTCTGGTACTCTCAGCGCTATTGTTCGTTTTTCGGTGCAGATCTGGTATCTCTTCTGTGCAGGTGGGACTGAGGAGACTCGAATGTTCACCATGATGGATGAAAAGCCCAAAGGAATCAAGACTGAAATTAACCATCATATTAAGTGGAAGGTGGACCGGGTGCAGGATGGTTCTGAGATGCTCAGTAACAGGCATACACCACTCCGTAAGCCAAGGAAAGCGTATGGTGAGCAGCAGGATTTACAATGAGGCAGAGCAGATTCCCATTTGACCAGCTAGCAATCAACGGAGCAGACACACCTGCACGGTTGGAAATGGAAGATGAAGATGCAACTGGTGTGTTCTCGCAGCAGAGAAGTTACCTCTAAAACGGGAGCCTGAGGAACTAGTGCAAGTGCACAAGCACACTACACTTCCATGTTTTTACTAAAGGGCCAATGATGTATTTAGATGGATATCAAACTGAGACGGAATGAGGAAAATACTGGCTCTGTAAAAACATTCCCTTTCTCCATGAGTAGCAAGGATCTTTACGTTCCAGTAAGTTATTCTGCTTTAACAAAAAATAGAAAATCCTTGTAGACCTTGCTCAATTGGAGAACGTTAGTGTTTTTACTGATCACTGTAAACCTAAGGACAATTCTGTAATTGTTCACATATAGCTCCAGTGTTTACATATAGATCCAGTTGTTTACATATAGATCCATTATATGGATTGTGATCTGTCTCTAGATAGGGGTAATTACTCTAAAAACAAATAATTTTCTTACTGTTTAAATAAACTTGTTTAAAATGGAAAAAAAAATTTTTTGAAAAAACAAAACTCCCACGAAGATATGAATTGTTTTTTAGTTAGAAAATAATCAGCTAATTCCCTAGAAATTTTCAAGATCTGACTTTTGTCCCTGTTTATAAATTCAGTGTACACTAAAAATCCGTAGGAAAAAAATGCTTAAATGTTGTAACTCAGCCAGATGACTTCTATCATTCTCCGAGGCAGCCTAAAACGTAGAGCACCTTTCCAGTCAGGATTCTGCATCATTTTTGTGGTTGTTCCAGAAAACAAATTACTCCCATTCCTCATGCTCTGAATGATTTAACCCTTTCCTATTGGTAAGATTCTAAGAGGATTCCTTTCAATGTATAAAGTTCATTAAGCGTTGTCCCTTCAAGGGAAGGAACTCAATGAAAATACCACGTGCGATCATAATCCACAGGAAAGGTCAAACACGAAGGGTTCCTTAAGGAAGCATCCGTTTTCCCACCAATGACTCACATTTCTCCTTCTTTAGGTGGAAAACGGATGTACCTTGAGATCATAATGCTGAGTGAGATAAATCAGACACACAGATTCCTCTTATATGAGAACACCAAAATATAAATAAAGAGCAAAATACAAGCTAGATAATAGTAAACAAGACAGATCTTCTGCAAAAGGGAAGGGGAACATGGTATGAAGGGAGGGGCAAGAAGGAGAATGGAGTGAAAAAAATTGTGTTATGTCCATGTACGAACTCTCCAAAAGGAACATAATCACTGTGTACTGCAAACATGTACTAATAAAAAATAAAAGACAAGGGAAAAAAACGCCGAAGAGTACAGCTAGTACCCACATGTGGGGACCCCATCAGACTGCTTCAAAGCTCAGGGACATTTTAGGACACCTGCGGACGTGACCGCCACTGTCAATTAGCGCAGGCGCACAGTGGGATAGTTACATGACCGCGACTCCGCACAGGTAAACACGCTCGTGCTGGGTACGGCACTGCGCAGGGATGTACACGTGAGACAACCACCTGCGTAAGAACGATACGCTAAACACGGCTCTTGCACTCTGCTCTGCTCCACGCTGCCCACTGTTGCTGCTGACAGCTTGCACACATGTGTTCTTTAACCCAGGGACCTCACCCACAAAACCTCCCTTGCACTTCCTGAGCAGCCAACACCACATAATAAGCATTTTAGTTTTGTGCTGTATGATTACCAAAATGCGGGAAGGAAGGAGACTGCAGGCCTACAGTCTATAAAGACTGAGGTTTACTTCCATGATAGCCAAAAATGTTTAAGACAACCTATTAGAATTTGAAGGGCAGTTGGTAACCATGAAGTGAAAAATTTAACAGCATCTTTGGTGTATAAATACCACAGATTGAAATGGTCCGGTGTGTCAATGAAATGAGAAATTGAAAGCACTATTTAATACAACAGAGGGGGGCTGGGGACTTAGCTCAGCGGCAAAAGCGCCTGCCTGGCAAGTGCAAGGTCTTGAGTTCGGTTCCCGGTACCGGAGAAAAACCAAAAAAA
>NW_004955427.1:1793704-1807886 GCF_000276665.1 Chinchilla lanigera | reverse complement strand
AAAAAAAAAAAAAAAAAAAAAAAAAAAAAAAAAAAAAAAAAAAATAATACAACAGAGGTTTTGTTTGTTTATCAAATAAATGAATGAGTGTTTTCATTTTACAATAAAAAACCTAGCTTGGTTTTTAAAGTATCTTTTCCAAATCCCTTCCTCCTCCAGACAACAAAGCTAGTCTTTGGGGACACAATACAATCCTCCAAGTTCTTTTTAAATCACAATAATGTACAAGAACGTCTCTGTTGACACAGCTGTTGTTGAATTCTTTGATGCTGTCTCCAGGGAATGACAAACCCTGGTCTCCAGAAATACAACCATGAGCAAGAACTCCTTTGGAGACCAGAAAATTCTACACCCTAAATAGTAACAGGCACGTCTCACAAACCTAAATAATTAAGAACAACATTATCCCTGAGCAAGGCTCAAGTTTGGTTTTCAGACCTGGAACATTACAAATGTGCTTGAAAAGTAGCAAACAGCTGAAAATTATTAAGCTATTCATAGACGGGTCAGGCAGAGAATGTCACAGAAACTTTGTACCATTTAGCTATCCAGTAGAATTTTCCTTCCCCAAGATCCAATTTTAACTTTTGAACAAGCAATACATATAATTCTAATGTACAGAATGAAACAAATGTCTGACGGGTGGTGAGAGGGTAGACTTTAAGTTTTTTCAGAGTTGTCTTTCATTAGAGTGGCTTCTTACTGACCTTATAAACTAAAGGTTGGTATAAATGTCCTAGGCATTCAGACAAGATCTTAGGAAAGTATGTGCCTTGTCTATTCACTGTCAGTATGGAATATAAGCAACCATTTGCTTTGCTCAGCAAGTTCAGGACAGAGCAAATGCTGCAGTTGGAAAGAAGGATTAAGCCCACCTCCCGCATCTGTGACTCTGAAATTGTAACAGGTCAGTCTAAAACTACAGTTACTTAAGTGATCCAGCAATGACATGTTTTCACAACATGTCCTCTCATCTGATCTCCTCTCATCTGATGTTTCACAGCAAACATTTAATCACAGCACTATAACCCCAGATAGCAAATAATATGACTAGATTGATATGGAATTAGTCAATGTTTATAGTCAAACTAGTGAGTAAATTACATTTTCCTCAATCGAATGGTAACATCTAACATATGCAGCATTTGCACGTTAAGGAAGGAAACACAGGAATTTGCAAGTACTACCAAATTTAATATGCCTTTGCAATTGCTTTTAGGATTAATAAATTCAGTCAGAAGTCTGCAATTATGTTATGAATAACTCACACAGTGAATCACATTAAAAACTATGATTCTTAAAAACTAGATTATGTTGTGCTCCTAAAACTAAAAAGTTACAGAAAGCCACTTTTTAGAAAAAAACTTACTACTGAACTTTTTTCCTAAATTTTCTTCCCAACCATCTTCTAGAAACTTTTCCAAAACTTCAAAATATATCAAAGCTCTTTATGACACACTCTCCAAGCAAGATGAAAACAAGACTTACGGTAAAATCTTGTCACACACACCCTTCCGCTTGGAAAGAAACCACACGCCCATTAGCAGCCACCCGCTGTCCCCACCATCAGCCCATCCTCGCTCTGCCCCGGCCTCTGGCTGCCGTTCATGTGCTTCCTGTCTCCACACAGTTCCTGGGCTGGGTGCTTTCTAGAAATGGAATCATGTAACACTGGCCTCTGCGTCTGGTCCCTTTCACACCTGTTCTAAGTCTACCCACGATACGCCATGGGTCAGTACTCGCTTACACGCTTCTCACTAACAGCCCGCTGCATGCGTACACGACCTGACTTCTCCACCCCTCCCCTGGTCTTCTTTCTCGTTTCACTGCTCTGGCGAATGTTTCAGTACTATGCTGAACAGGAGTAGGGATAATGGACATCCTTGTCTTGTTACTGATTTTAGAGGGCCAACCTGCAGGTTTTCCCCATTGAATATGATGCTGGCAGTAGGTTTGTCCCAAATGGCTTTTATCAGACAGATAATTATTGTTTTTTAGGGCATCTATCATGAATGGATGCTGAGTTTTGTCAAAGGCTTTGTCTGTGTCTATTGAGATTACCATGCAATTCTTGTTCTTGCTTCTGTTCATGTGATGTATCACATATGTTGAACCATCCCTGCATCCCTAAGGCTACTTGGCCATAATGTAAGATCTTTTTGATGACTTGCTGCATTTTGTCCTCAATATCTTGTTGAGGATTTTTGCAACTATGTTCATTAAAAAGAGTGGCCCTATAATTCTCTGCTTTGGTCAGATCCTTGTCTGGTTTTGGAATCAGGGTAATAGTAGCTTCCAGGAACAACTCCGGGGACATGTCTTCTCCTTCAATTCCAATAAACAGTGTGAGGGGTATTGGCATCAAATCTTCCTGTAGAACTCAGCAGTAAACCAACCCATCAGGATCTCGGCTTTTCTTAGTTGATAGGTTTTTTTATTATTGCTTCAATTTTATTGCCTATTATTGGCTTATTCGGGGTTTTATATCTTCTTGGTTCAGAATTCAAATTATTATTTGCAGATGACATAATCCTTTACATGAAAGACCCATAAAATTCCTAGGATGACCAAATTCGGCAATATAGGAGGATAAAAATCAACACACAAAAATCAATAGTCATCTTACACACCAAGAAGGAATTCACTGAAAAAGAAATTAGAAAAACACCACTCACAATGGCATTAAGAAAAATTAAATATTTAGGAATTAACCTAACCTGCAATGCAGTGCTCTGAAGGAGATTAAAGAGGACATCAGAAAATGAAAAATATTCCTGTTCCTGGTTACAGTAGGCAGAACTAATACACACGAAATGGCCATACTTCCACATTTAATGCAAACATAATCAAAATACCATACTTTCCTTACAGAACTCAGGAAAACAATCCTAAAATTCATACAGAACAAGGAGAGACCAAGAATAGCAAAAGCAATTCTGGGTAACAAGTACAAAGCAAGAGCCATCACAATCCCAAACTTGAAGTTATACTATTACAAAGCTACAGTGATAAAAAGGGCATGGCACTGGCACAAAGACACACATGTGGCTGAGTGGGGCACAATAAAGGTGCAGAAACAATCCCAGGCACATCCAGCAATCTTTGACAAAGGGGCCAAAAACATATACTGGTAGAGACAGCCTGTTTAATAAATGGCACTGAGAGAATTGCTATCCACAGGCAGAAGACTGACTCTAAATCCATATGTCACTCCGTGTACTAAATAAACTAAAATCAAAATGGATCAAAGATCTAAATGTTAAAACAGCAACACTTAGCCTGCTTAAATAGGTAAAGCACCTGAAAACATAGGTATACACAAGGACTCTTTGAACAAAATTCCAATGGCACAAGAAATCAAGTTGAATCATATCTAATTAAGAAGCTTCTGTACAGCAAAAGAAACAACCAACAGAGTGAAGAAACAATGTACTGAATGGGAAAAAATTTTTGCCAGCTAGTCCTCAGACAGAGGACTAATACCTAGAATATATAAAGAACTCAAAAAAGAGAACCCCCCAATAAAAGACCCAATCAAAAAATCGGTATCTGAAATAAACAGACACTTGTTAGAAGAAGTACAAATGACAATATACAAGAAAAATTTGACAACACTGGCCACTAGAGATATGCAAATTAAAAGCACACTGAGATTCCACCTTATTCCAGAAAGAACGGTTATTATCAGTAAATCAAATAATAACAAATGCTGGTGATCCTGTGGAGAAAAAAGAATCCTACTACATTGTAGGTGGGAATATAAACTATCACAACTACTACGGAGATTCTCAAAAAACTAAAACTAAAAATTCCATTTGACTCAGTGTTCCTCCGTCTAAGTATCTTCCCAAAAGAGTTAAAGACGTCATATTACAGCAGTACATGCACATTCATGTTCATAGCAGCACAATTCGTAATAGCTAAATTTTGGAAACGGCCCGCACGTCCACCAACAGATGAGTGGATGAAAATGCGGTGTTTTTACACAGTGGAGTACGACTTTGCCATAAAGAAGCATAAACGTAAATCATCACTAGGAAAATGAGTGCAAACTAAGAATATAATGTTAAGCGAAATAAAGTAGACACACAAGGTTAAATATCCCATGGTTTTTTTTATACCAGAAACCCAAAATATAAATAAAGTTCAAAATAAAAGACAGATCATGGGAAGTAGGGAGATATATTGTGAAATGTGTCTACATGTCCCCCCGGGGCCTCATGCAGTCTGGGCAGTGCTTTTCAGAGGTGGCTTTCTCTACAGTGTGTAAGGAGCTGGGATCAAGGATGTGTGATTACTAATTTGGCATAGTTCTGGCAAGGATTAAGGTTATGAGTGTTACACCCACCCTAGGGCAGATAGCCTGCATAAAATACAAAGGACAGAAAGAACTAATGTGCTCTCACCCGCCTGCTGGCTGTGGGCTGTTTCTCCTCTGCAATGAGCCTCTACCACGCCACCCTGCCTTGGAGCCAGCCAACTATGGACTGCAACCCCACACACCGTGAGCCGAATGAACCCCGCCTTAAACTCTGGGCATCGGACATTCTGTCTCAGCAAGGAGAAAAGTGGCTCAGACGTACCTTCTTCAAATGGGAAGGGGATCAAGAGATGAGCGCAATGGGAGGGAAGAGACTTGAGATGTGCTATGTACATGTACCAACTCCCCACAAGGAATGCAATCATTAATGCAAACATGTACTAACAAAAAATAAAACTAAAACAGCAATTCAATAATCTGTAAGTACTGTTAAACCAAACAATGAAGACAATGAATATTACTTAGGGTTATAAGTCTCCGTCAGAACAGAAACCAAAATCATGAAATGTACTACTTCAGACAAATGAGAGGGCAAGAGCCTTTGACTTCTCACACACCATCAACGGGTACAGCTAGAGTGCACTATATATCTGAATGCATTGTTTGAATGATTTAAATTTAAATGTTAAATTTTTTAATATTTATACCCTTTTACCCATCAATAATTGAGAATAAGAAAATGATTTAGCTACAACCACATTCAAAGCAGTGCTTATTTTAACCACGAAAAACTACAAATAACTGTCCTAAATTAAGAATTGATTTACACTGCAGATGTTCTCAGTAGTAGGTTGAAATACTAAGGAGCGATGGCAAGGAAAGAAGTTTACACCATTAAGGACACACATGCCGTTGGAGAGTTTTGCCATTAACGTACGCAGAGTACGCGGACGGCCCACACTAACCAGCTGTGGTGCCGACGGGTGAGCACAGGCCTCTTCTCCACTTCGGATGCCCACACAGACGCGCCCAGCCAGGATGTGCGGTGACTAGAAACGTTCCCCTCTATTCCCTGTACCTGAGTCCTCAATACTAGTGATGGCTGCTTTTAAAAACACTCCCAGCAGGACCTCAGAGGCTCGGAAGAGTCTTGCTTCTGCCTACGTTTGCTGTCAAAGTCACTTCCCATCACTCTTCTCCAGGAGCCATGGCCTGGTCCGTGTCACCCAGCCCCCAGAGTCTCCCACGCAGTCAAGGTTTCTGGAGCCCAGGAGCGGTTCCTCTGCACTCTCCTACCATCCTAGCGCTCTGCCAGCTTCGCGTAACTCCTTCAAAGCACTGTCCCGGCCATAGGAGCTCTGAGCACGGCAGGCTCATCGGCAGGCTCATCGTTCCTAATGAAACCACTTTTGCAAATGGGAGGGCAAATAAGACGAGGAAGTGGGGCGGGAGAAGAGGGGAGAGGTACAAAGAATTAAGATGTGTTTTGTGCACACACCAACGCCCCACCATGAGTGTAGACAGTACGCACTGCAAACATACTAATACAAAACTGTAAGTAAATTAGTGTGCAAACGTCAGTCTCAAAGAAAAAGCACATTCTCTTCAGTTCCTCTTTCCCAGGCACACTGGGAAAGGTATCTTAAAATCATATATTCCTGGTGGTATATTTACGGCAGAGTTTTATCTTTTGACAATAATGGGGTTATCTGTATCTCTGCAATAAGCAAATATACTCAATTTGCAAGGAGGAAAGAAAGTGTGATAAGAATTTTTAACCTCAGTCCGGGGATATAGCTCAGCGGTACAGGGCCTACCTGGCAAGCACAAGGTCCTGAGCTCGACTCCAGGTACAAAAAAAAAAGAATTTCTACCTCACACACACTTTCTTAGAGTATTAAGAAACTGGTACTTAAGAAAGAACACTTTATATAGTCATTAAGAAGGAAGCAATACAGAATATATGCTACTTCATGTATTTCCCTTTAGTTCTCCAATAATGAATACTGGAAATACAGAAAGGAAAAACAAGCTGTCTGCGCGCGACAACGCACTGTCTTCTGAAGGTCTGCAGACACAGCGAACTTAGAAAAGCAGGTTTCAGCTCTCACGCTCCATGGGCCAGGCCTGCAGGAGGCTACGTAAGCCGCACTTCCCTGCCGCTTCTCGGGTTTAGTCTAGGAGGGCTCCTCCTGGGTACCGGCCCCGCGCTGCAGCCCTGGCCCTTTTAAAATAAACATTCACTTGGACGTTCCTGCATTAAGAAAAAAAAGTATTCGGCTCAGTTTTTGAGTATGGAGGAAGTTAACCACCCACGCTCCCTACGGGTGAGGTGCAGGGTAAAGGATGGCAGGGTTCGGACTGACAAACCCTTCACGAGGCTTCCCTTTCTCACTTCAGTCTTGACCCCGCGGCCTACGACTTCAAGCACAGTCTCCGCAAACCCTCGACTGCTTCATTCCTTGCTCTTCTGCCACAAGCAAACTGTAAAGTCCACCCGAGGGTCAGTCTAGCAGGCGCCCCTTCTTCATTCCTACACTCTGCTCCATACAAACTTCTTGGGAAAAGAAGACAACTTTAGGGTGCTGACAGAAATTCTTCATCTTCTACATCTGCCAGGCATCATACTACCCGAAAATCTTCTGTCTTCACTTTCTTCACAACCCTCGCCTCAGAAAATTCATCTCAGGTGACTTTACTTCTGGCTCCAAAGAGAAAATACAGGCCCCAGGTTTCTCTTCCTGTTAATCTCGAACCCAGGCAAATCACAAACAGTAACCACTTTCCAGACATCACTTCCTTCCTTCCCGTAGCTACAGGGGTAGGCTCCTTTTCCTAGCTAGGATGGTGACGTCACTCGGGTGCTCTCTTCCCCTCGGCTCCTCTGCAGCGTGTGCCATCGACTGTCACCTCTCCATTTTCTTTGCTGCTTTCTCTGCTCTTTCCTCTACGTCAGTATGCTCAAGTATCGCTACTGAGATGGCAACCAGGCCGGGTGTGGCGGCACACCCCTGTAATCCCAGCACTCGGGAGGCTGAGGCAGCAGCACTGTTCTGAGTTCAAGGCCAGCCTAGGCCACAAAGTGAGCTCACGACCACCTTGAACCGCACAGCAAGGCCCTGTCTCAAAAAGACCAAAAAAAAAAAAAAAAAGTACACAAAACTCCACCCAATTTACCCCTTCCACATCCTGACACCTCCTTTCACGGCAGTTTCTGAAAGAATTCTTGACAGCACACGTCACTATTTCCCACTCACCTTGCCCTCACTTGTCACCCCTTTTTCTGACCGCCGCACTCCACCGGGACCACTCTCCTATCAAACTCATTCTTTCTCCCTAATAATCAAACCTGAAACACTTACGGTAGGATATTTTTGGATTAGAAAAAAATGTTTAGTTCATAAAGCCTGAGAGGCTACCAACTAAGTCAACTTTATTTGTCAAAATTCTTAATATTTAACAATGAAAGATTTAAATCATTCAGAAAAGCCATTTAGGACCTACAACATATGTAATTATCCTAAACTTAAATGCAGAGCACAGGGAAGACTCAACAATCAATTTTCTAAAAATCAATTATGGTTTCTTAACGTGGTCAGAGTCTAAGAAATACACTATTTTCTTGCAATAAAAATACAGAAGCTCTACCGCTGGGAAATCAGTAAAAGTCCAAACCTTGCTATGTAAACCTCTTGAATATGTTTTTTCTACTGCATCGAGTATGATTCATACCTTTAGCCTGCTAACACTATCAAACAGAAGAGGAAAAACATGGACTCAGAAATCGTCACTGAATGTACTTCTAACACTCAAAAATACAAAGTAATATGCCCTGTGATGGTTATTCTCCTTACCTCAAATACTTCCACCGTTACATATTCAAAAGCCCTCTATGTGCCCTTCACAAAGTCCCTGCTTCCCTCGCTTTACAGTTCAGCTAAGTGAAAATTACTAACAGTCTCCACACACCTCCACTTACTTTCTCCCCCTTCACTTAGAGCTACCACTGTTCTATTAAAACTGCTCTTTAAGGGGCTGGGGATTTAGCTCAGCAGAACAGCGCCTGCCTGGCAAGTGCGAGGTCGTGAGTTGGATTCCTGGTAGGGGAAGAAAAACAAACAAACAAACAAACAAAAAACTGCTCTTTAAGTCATCAGTCAACTTTCACTCTTTATTCTCTACATAACTCTGTAGGGTTTGATGCTCTTCTCAAAGCATTCTTGTTGAAGCATTCTTCTTCAGATTCTCCTTTACCTTCCTAACTCATACTCTGAGTTTTTCCCTTCCCTGACAGAAATATTGTATTCATTCAATAAGTGTATATTGAGCACCTACTACACACTAACCATACCATATACACGAGCTTCCAAGTATGCAGCAGTGGACAAAAAGGACACTCCCGTGTGCTCCCATGCTAGTGGGCTCTTCCAAAGGTTTTAGCCCGTCTTACTATCTAAATGCTGTTCGGCAGAGGTGGAAGCAGCTCTTCCTGGAGCGCAGTTCATTCAAATGTGCTTAACACATAAACAACTGTAAGCACAGATTAAACAATGATAGCCCCACTTGCCCACACATATAGCCAGGCACAGGCCTCGGACCAATTAAGATTCTAAAGCAACAGCCAATTAGCTGTAAGCACTAGGAAACTGACAGTGAGTAAGCACCCCCAAGCTGCATGTGTTGAGTTGTGGTTTCATGGCTTAATTTATATGCCCATATTTCTGGTTTTTTTTTTGTTTGTTTTTTTTGTGGTTTTTTTTGGTCTTTTTGAGACAGGGTCTCGCTACACAGTTCAGGCTGGCCTTGAGCTCACTTTGTAGCCCACGCTGGTCTCAAACTCACAACAATCCTCCTGCCTCAGCCTCCCCAGTGCTGGGCTTACAGGTGTGTGTGACCATGCCTGGGCTTCTGGGTATTTTTTAATGCCCCAGTCATGAGACATCAGCATCAAAACTCTGTCTGAACTTAGTTTGCTACTATTGTTAGCAGACTGGTTACAAATTGCTGTCATACCAACACTCTTTAATTGGTCTCTGATATTTTCTGTGACATTTCACCACTTAAAAAAAAATGAAGGAAGCTTTGGCTAGGATCAGATCTACATAAACAGCTCTGGGAGACTCCCATATGAAATAACATAATCCTCGTCAGACTTTGTCTTTAATCAGGATCTCGCGCCCAGCAAAGGAGGTGCTAAATCTAGCCCTGGCCTGAGAGGCCAGTCAGACACGCGAGCTACGGTGTTTCACTACTGTGACAGGCACCGGAGATGCCTGTTGTTTTCTTGTCACTGCCGCAAACTAAAATTAACTACAAATGGAACAGATGCTTTAAGTCTTTCATACTTATTTCTGACCCAGAAGCCACATAGGTCAAATGTACCAACAGTGGCCCCTTCTACCGCTAGGAAAAAGTGAAGTTACTGCTTAAGTTTAAAAAATTAAAAATAAGCAAAACAAAATTTTCCATAACTACATATGTAATGTTGCAATGTACTTGCTGTAAGATTTTGCCTACAATGCTGAATAATTTATCCACTACTGAGGAGTTACCTCCGAGTACTATATGCTTTCCTTTTCCATGCTTTCTCAAGATAAAAGTCCTTTCCAGCACTTTTAAGAAACCTGTGTTCTTCCGTATTTTTCCCCCCCAAAGCAATTTATTTGGAAACTAGAGTATATCAGTTGCCTAAAACAAAAAAATGGAAGTAAAAAAACCACCAAAAAGTCAGAGATATCGTCTACACATTACAAATTTCTATTTATCCAAAGTATAATGACAAAAAAGAATCACCAGTATTTCTCTTCTTGAAGAGAAAGGAAGAAAGAACTTTGGAAGAAAAGGAACTACTGCAGATGAAATGACAACACTCTGTAACACTCGGGCAATTCGTTCCAAGGGTACCTTCCCAATGGGAATTATACTCTAGCAAAAGGAAAAAATACTGGATTCATATTTTGAACCTGAATTCCAACCATCAATGGAGACTTACTTGATAAAAGAGGATCTCATTTACTTTCATGTTGCTAGTTAAATCTAAATGGAATTTATGAAATAAATCTGAAGAATTTCTGGTATTCAATTATACAACTATATGAGATGAATACAGCCTTCTGTGAATCACTTTTATACTTCAAAGGAAAGGTCAGAAACTCCTTAAAGAAGAAAGTAACACATGGAGATTATTTTAAAAACAAGTTTTTTATTTCCCCAACATTGCTGAAGAAAAACAACAAAAAAGTTACTGAATTGGTAAGATTACTAAAACAATGTAATTGCTTATCTATTCTAAGTATTACTGCAAATCAAAATAAATAAATTCCATTTTAATATGTAACACAGACTATGATATGTTTCTTATAGGCTAAAAGGTCATATCTAGCCCTCCCTGTCTCACAACGTGTCAATATTCTTAAACAGAAAGTTCCTTTTGCTTGTATATTAAACATTTTTCTTTATTAACTACATCATGCCTAACACTGAAATCTTGGTATGTATGTGGTATTTTAAATTTTTCCTCATTTTAATGCTTACGAAATGGGGAACATTTAGGGTACCACTTATACAGTGCACAAAACTTTGAAAAATAACCTATTATTCTCAAAGCAGTTCCCATTCACATCTCAAGTCAACAACAGAAGCTTACTTACAGAAATAATCCTTTTACAATTTTAAGAAAAGTTTGGCAAAAATTTAAGACCAATAAATTAAAAACTTGAATTAAAAGTGAACATTGAGGGGCTGGGGATTTAGCTCAGCAGCACAGCACCTGCCTGGCAAGTGTGAGGTTGTGAGTTCGATTCCTGGTACCAGCAAAAAACAAAAACAAAATAAAACAGAAATTAAAAAATGAATATTGAGTAAAAATTTTAAAGAAGTTCATAACATGAACACATGTATCATTAAAGCCTATATTAAAATTTTTTAAATTAAGAATTTAGATCTTTAGGAGTTATTTCAGGAAAAGCTCAGAAAATAGCTAGATTCATCAATATCAAATCTCTGAATTGTAACAATTTACTGATGTCTGCTTTTACAAATCTCGATTTTTGTAACATATATTTAAATTTATTCCAAACTAACTACAAACATTTTAAAAATGATTTCACCATGCTCTTTGTGCTTACATGACCGAAATTTCAGAAAGCTACCACGCTTAGGCAGTTTCTGACCACTGCGGCTTTCTATTAGGGATAAGCATTATCCCAGCTAACAATCACTCACAAAAACACTGGCGTCAGGAAATTTATATGCAATGGCCAGCCTGGTATGCTACTACACGCGATAAACTGGCGTCAGGAAATTTATATGCAATGGCCAGCCTGGTACGATTAAACAAAAGCCTGCATTCAGCTGGGCAGTGGCACTGCCTGTAACCCTCGCACTGAGGACGGCTGGGCCAGGAGGACCACAAACTTGCATTCTGCCTAGGCAACTTCATGAGACCCCGTTTCAAAATTTAAAAGGAGGGTAGGGATCAGGTTAGCTCAGCAGCAGAGAACCCCTAGGCTTGACCTCAAGTGCCACAAAAAAAAACCTTCCGCATTCATCCAGTCATACAATCATTCAACATTCACTGGGTCTCCTGCTATCCGCCACTGCACTTGAGAAGTTCACCCTCTAAAGAGCAACGGTTTGATAAACCACCATATAACACATTATGTGACATAACGAATACTACATAAAGACACCTAAGACCTACTTATTCTGAGATTTACATCATTCAGCACACTGCTAATTGAAGTGTGGTCCATGAACCAGTGGACTTGGTTGCTATCATCCAGGAGACAATGCAGAATCTCAGGTCCCACCCCAAACCTACTGAACCAGAATCTGCACTTCAACAATCTCCCCAGGTAATTCCAATGTATAGTCAAACCCGGAGAAGCACTGATTTAGAACATCACTAAAGTTAGCTGGGCGTGGTAGTGCAACACCTGTAATCCCAGCACTCAGAGGCTGAGGAAGGAGGATTGTTGTGAGTTCGAGACCAGCCTGGGCCACAAAGTGAGCTCAAGGCCAGCCTGAACTACATAACGAGACCCTGTCTCAAAAAGACAAAAAAACCACTAAAATCTAGTAAATACGGAAAACTTACATCAGAGACTCCATGTACTTTCAAGACCTCCAAGCCCTGCATTGAGACTTTGTAAGAATATACACACGAATTTTTACAGGCCCCCTTCTAGTTTCACAGGTTAGAAACAGACTGGAACATACTCTGACAAGAAGAAAAAGAAAGCAAACAGTAAAAACTGATCAAAAGCAATTTAAATAGCTGTATAGGGCTACCTAACATAGCAATAATCTATTACATCTACCTAGAAAGAGACCTAAAGGTCTCACTGTACGACACTAGTTAAAAAAAAAAAAAAAAAAAATGTTTTTGAATGTGCCTCCTGTAACTAAACCAAGAACCCCTTGAGGCCCAGAACCTAGTTTTATTCTTACACATTTTGTATTTGTAAACTGATGACCCTTCGTTATTAAGATGAGTTTGGGTTAGATGGTAAGACACATAGTACAAACATTTTAGAAAGCCTCCCACCTGACAAGGCCAAAATAAAAACCTTTACTCCCCAGTCAGTAACAATCCATTGACCAGGCGCTCTCGGAGAAAAAGCTTGAATGAACCTTTGGCTCCCAAGACCTCTCCTGACTAGTCAGACTCATGGGGCGGAGGGTGCTGTATCAAAGAAAGAATGGGGAAAGAAAAATGGCAGAAAAGAATAGAGACGACAGAAACCACAACAGGACATCTCAGATGCATCCATTCCTGAAAGAAAAACTAAGAAGCCTCCCCGAAACACAGTAGCCCGGGACAAGAATAACTGCGATCTCTAGCAACCATTCATTCCAGGTTGCTTTCCGGAACCAGATACATGCTCACAATCTTAAAATCCTAAACAGCTGTGCATGGTGAGCCACGCCTGTAATCTCAGCCCTCCGGAGGCTGAGGCAGGAGAATCGCCTCCTGGTAAATACTTCCCCCATGGCCCTCAGTCAACTGACGATCTCCATTTGTAATACACCACACTCTTACAAAATGGCAGACTTCATTTAGTAAATAGCTAGGTCATTTTTTAAGAAGTTCTGCCTTATTACTGACTGCACCTGTCACACTTCCCCAGATCTAATATAAGCAAAAATAAATTACAACTAGGTCATTGTAAGTTTTTCTCCTACACTCTGGAGAGTATATGCACTAAGACAATGTTTACTGTTTGCTAACTTGGGAGCTGAATTTGCCAGTTACTATACTAGCTACTCTTTTCAACTGTTTCCATTTTTTCTCAAATATTAAAGTCGAAGTCAGCCGGGTGTGGTGGTGCATGCCTGTAACCCCAGCGCTGGGGAGGCTGAGGCAGAAGGGTCGCCATGAGTTTGAGGCCTGCCTGGGCTACACGGAGACCCTGCCACAAAGCAAAACAAAATAAAACAAAACAACACAACAATAAAATCGAAGTCTACCAACATCTCCTACTGTCTTTAAGTAAACAGAGCGCCAACGAGCTATACACATGTAATATGTAGAAACCATCCAAAACTATCTAATAAATGTGATGAATACACTTTGGATCGATCGTGAAAATTACCCAAGCTTCTCAAGATGATTAGTGCAAAAAAGTTATTGGAGGTCTCTTATCACCCGGCATAAACGGGGAGCACACGGGTGGACCACAGCAAGAAAACAGTCGCACAGTGGATCGGAAGCTATGAAATTCAATTGCGGAAAAACAGTGACAGGAAGGAAAAGGAACATTTATGCGGAAGAGGCGAACGGTGGAAACTGCCGGAAGAAGAAATGAAAAACCAGGTACAAAATGATAACCACGGGGCCGCAGATCTGACCCGGAACCTCGGGCAGAGGGCGCGAAGGTGGCAAGGTCCTCCCTCCAGACGGCACTCCGGGCCTCCGAT
>NW_004955427.1:1791667-1792756 GCF_000276665.1 Chinchilla lanigera | reverse complement strand
CTTTCTTTTCTCCTCCCCCTCATCCCAGTTGTTCCTTCCCTTTGCGCGTTTCTTTCCCTTTCACAAGGGACGTAAGAAAGTAACTACCCCTATTTGTGGGGCCCCGTCAAAAGTACAAACGGAGGTCTACATTCTTTTCTTCTTTTCAAATACTTAAAAGTTACAAATCAAGCTAAATAGTAAATAAAATATGTGCCAGCCTTTTACATTAAATACAGCTCCTTAACAGCTTGGAGGATCAAGTTCAAATTTAGAATTCGGAGATGGAATTCCACGGGGGAAAGCTGCCAAGCCTCTTCCTCCCCACCCTGGCCCCTTAACCCCTCACGAACAGCCGCTTCGACTCCACGGATAAGCTCCTTCCACACCACCTGCGCGCCCAAAGCACCCCAGGGACTTTGGGGAGAGCAACGTCAGGGGGATGGGCCTAAGGAAGTACTTTCACAAGTCCTGGAAACTATGGTGAAGTAGAACTGCATGTAACAATGTGGATAAATCTGAAAATTTTGGGTGTTAAATGAGCAAAATACCAGGGAGAGTGTCGTTCATAGTTGCTGTTAAAAAGAAGACAACAGTAGCCAAGTGTGGCGCAAGCCTGTAATCCCATCACTTAGGAGGCTGAGGCTGAGGCAGGAGGATCGTTTTGAGTTCGAGGCCAGCCTGGGCTACAAAGTGAGCTCAAGGCCAGCCTGAACTGCATAAAAAGACCCTGTCTCAGAAAAAGACCTGTTTTAGTTACTTTTCTCTCATTGCTGAGACAAAATACCCAACGTCCAAAATGAAGGAAGGAAAGGTTTATTTAGCTTACAGTGTGTGGAGGTTTCAGTCCATACTTGGCTGGCTCCGAGGCAGAAGATAACAAAGCAACAAGAGGAAGGGGGAAATGGCAGCCCAACAGCAAAGTAGCCAGAGCAAAAGGGAGGAATGGCGGCAAGCAGCTTCTTTTTCCCTGCCTTACATTGTAAACAGACTACCCCCACCTATGGGGCATGTAGCTCTCACATAATCTCCATGCCCTCCTCTTCCACAGGCTCAGGATGTATACAAAGTAAGCACCCTGGCTTCCTGCTGAGTCACTTAGCCAAACCT
>NW_004955427.1:1753371-1790317 GCF_000276665.1 Chinchilla lanigera | reverse complement strand
ATCTCAGTCTTAGGCAAAGTCTCTGGACACGAGCAAAATGCAGACAAACTTTCTGCCAAGCCATAACACACATCATCTGGAGTCCAACAGCCAGTGAAGTCCTTCTGCCCAGCAGAAACCTCCTGAACCCGGTCTTTACCTGCAGGATTTCTATCAGCTTTCTGGTCTTCAGAGCTCTGACCAGAATCTCCCAGACAGAACAGCCGAAGGCATTCTAGCGCTTCTCTTTCCAGCGACATCTCTGAACCTTTCCGAACACTTCCCAGAAGCCATTTCCAAAGGCTCTTGAACCACATGGTCAGGTATAGTCACAGTAACGACCCCACTCCTCTGGTACCAAATTCTGTCTTAGTTACTTTTCTCTCGTTGCTGAGACAAAATACCCAACTTCCAAAATGAAGGAAGGAAAGGTTTATTTAGCTTACAGTGTGTGGAGGTTTCAGTCCATGCTTGGCTGGCTCCGAGGCAGAAGGTAGCAGCAACAAGAGCAAGAGGGGAACAGCAGCCGAACAGCAAACAGCCAGAGCAAACGGGAGGAATGGCGGCAAGCTCCTCTTTCCCTGCCTTACATTGTAAACAGGCTACCCCCACCTAAGGGGCATGTAGCTCTCACATAATTTCCATGCCCTCCTCTTCCACAGGCTCAGGATAAGCACCCTGGCTTCCTGCTGAGTCACTTACCCAAACTTGTAGACTCCCCAAGTTGACATAATGTATCAACCATAACAAGACCCAAAAATTTGTATAGAAAAAATAAGTATGGCAGTTAACGGTTAGAGTGGGAAGGAAATCGCTTCAAGAAAAAAAAAAATTAGGGGCTGAAGCACAAGGTCGTGAGTTCGATTCCTGTTATGGAGTGGGGAGAGAGAAAAAAAAAAAGAAAAGAAAAAAAATTTTTTGAGTCTCCCATTTTTTGCAAGGATGGGCATGACTCCAGGCTGATGTGAAACTCAGGATTGTTTGGTGGATTCAAATAATCCACCAACCCTCCTGCCTCACCCACCTGAGTGATTGGGATTAAAGGCACATACCACCACACTTGGCTTATGTCTTTAATATTTTATTTCTTAAGAGCTAAGAAATAGCTACCAAGATACATGGTATTCATTATAAGGTCCGTACTTTGCTATCTAAAATGTTTAACAATTTTTAAAACTCTGGCTAAAATATAGTAGAAAACAGTATAGTTATCTCACTGAGCAACATGGGAGACGATGCAGAGCTGCCTGCCTATTGTTGCATTCCAGGCCCCAGATCATTGTTTGATGGTCAGTTCTTCATTGGGGAAGATTCTTTTTCACATGGAATGAAGCTTTAGATGCCCTTTATCAAAAAATTAAATTAAATTAAAGGTTTGAATCTAGCTCAAATTATCATCCTAATATGCAGGACCTTTGCTGGGTCCTTTTAGTTGTTCCCAGTGGTTTCCAGAAGCTTTTCTGAAATTATTTTTACACTATTCAGTCAATGACAGGACAAGTAATTGTTCCCTGGCTAAGGTGACTGCAATCTGAAACTGTGACTCACTTTGAGTGTGATCAAATTAGCGACTGCTTTGTTGTTTGTATGACAGAAGTATTACTGTATTTGTCTTGGTTACTTTTTTCGTTTGGTGACACAAAATACCCAACACCCAAAGTTACAGGAGGATAGGCTGATTTCAGCTCCCAGTTTGTGGAGGTTTCAGCCCATGGCCGGCTGGCCCCAAAGCAGAGGGCCTCACAGAGGAGAAACAGTCCCTGGCAAAACAGGGCCAGCAGAAGGCAGCAAAGCAGTGAAGCAGCAACGCACCAGCTGCAAGCAGCCAACGATGGCAGGAGGCCTCTTCTGTCCCTTGTGCGCCATCCAGAGGCTCCACCGTTAGGTGGATGGCACTCACACCCAGGGTGGGGCACTGTGAATCCCAGCCTCACACCTTTAATCCCAGCATTGTACAATCTCAACATCACCCACCCTAGATGGCGCCACCTCCAAAAAACCCCACCCACGACCACATGAGTCTTTCTCTTCAATAGGGTCAGAGCCAGCTCTATGGTTATAAGACCTCACTCTTAGGAAGGTCCTATGCTTGGTTTAATACCCTGCTGTTGCCATCTTGAAATTTTTAAAAACCATGGGAACAGGAACCGCTTGCTTTTATTTTGCACTAGGGCTTATAAATTAAGTAGCAGGTCCTAGGGGCTGGGGATTTAGCTCAGTGGCAAAGCGCCTGCCTGGCAAGCGCAAGGTCATGAGTTCGGTTCCCGGTACCAGAGAAAAACCAAAAAAAAAAAAAAAAAAAAAAAAAGTAGCAGGTCCTAGATAGGGTCAGCAGCACACTGATGTATAACGGTCCAGAGTTTGGGTGACAAACCATCTGGTGACGGCGTCTTCCAGGGACTTGTATCACTTGCTCATCACTCATCAACCTGTTCTAAATTCTACTTGATGCTTACTTTGAGGTTATGATACTCATGACCAGGATAATGTCCTCTCTCCTCCAGTGACAGTCCTAGCAATCTGTCTGTGAGGTCAAGTCCTTGAAATCTAGTATACTTTTTTTTTTTCTTTGAACATCCCACTGGCTAATTGTCTACGGTGTTTGTCGAGATTTAGGGTTGTGAAGATCTGGTCTGCTGAGTGACTGTGAATCTCAGCGGGAGGTGAATCTGGTTGTAAGACTTTCTCGTCCTTCTTTTGCTCTTTTCTCAACATCATCTCCACCTTCCCCAGACCATACCTGGTGAGGATACAAAAGCACCCTGGGTTGCTGAATGAGTTCAGATCCTGCTGATTGTTGAATCTTTGGTTCATAAGCCTTTACTTTCGTTCTGGATCTGGTTTGTCCACATTCTCCCACCATATCTGATTTATCGAGATGACAAGAATTGTGCAACATCCAAAGAACGTATTCTAGCGGGCTTCAAGTTTTTATGGAGGTAACTGTCAGGTGAGGTGGCACACGTCTGTAATCCCAGCACTCAGGAGGCTGAAGCAGGAGGATTGTAGTGAGTTTGAGGCCAGCCTGGTCTACATAGTGAGTTCAAGGTCATCCTGCACTATGGAGGTAACTTTCTGAGTGTGTATGTGTGTGTGTGTGTGTGTGTGTGTGTGTATACTCATGTGTGTGTGCATGTGTATATGCACAGGTGTGCTTTTAAGAACTGTCAAATTGCTGCCATTTACCCGGGTTGCTGTATACCTAAAAATATCAGCATGGGATTGAAAGTAGAATTTATTAATTCCCAGTAGTAGACCTCTGCTTAAAATAAAACAAACCACTTTGTAAGAGCATGGAAGATTTCATTATGAAATATACCTAATGCATTTCACATATTCTCACACATTCTTCTAACTGTAATATTTTGTCAGCAATGGTAGTTACTTTCTCCCTCTGCTTTTGTATTTCATTGTATCCCTCTGGGTCAGAAGGGATTAGAACTTTCTCCCCATAAACTTGGAGCGACGTTAACGTGATGTGAGTAGTCGTGGTCACTGGAGCTGTGCGTGATGCCACCTTCCCAAGACGTGTCCCCAAGAAAGGGCTCTTCTAGCACAGCGTGACCAGCATGCAGTGTGCCCCTGGCTTGTGTTTGTGCATTTAATTGCAGTTCCCACTTTCAAATGAAAAGGTGTATATTTTTTCATAAAATCAAATTTCGTTTTTATAAAGGGAAAATTAAAAGTGTCTTGCATTGAATGAAATTGTAAAAAACACTGTAACAATCTTGTTCATCAATTATTTGCTGTTTGGTGCCGTGCAATCCTGTATTTTATGTTGTTTTATATGTATTGAATTCATACTATGCCTGTGACACAAAGGAGATCCCGGATAAATATTTGTTAAATGAACGAATGACAGGGTTTCCCCAGAGTAAGAGTTCAGCAGAAACCATCACACTTGCCCTGAGATGCCTACCCATATCATCTCTGCCAGCTTCCTTCTGTGTCCTCGGAGCTTGTAAATGATTATTAGCAAGCCCCCGCACCTGGGTACAGAGCCACGCGGCATCAGTAACCTTTGACTGCAAGGTGGGCAGCCACTTTTAAGTTCTTCTGTAGATGCCACCCAATGCAGGACTAAAACTATGGATGGTGTCCCAAAATTCTTGTTAGATAACAAAATATTCATTTTTATTCCTAAAAATCATGTGTTTCAGGATTCTAAACTTTCCCAGGGATTTTCTTTTTCATCCTATAAGGGCAAATGTTTTCACAGTTATCAAAATTACTTCAGTTATTTGTAAGTTGAAACACCCATCATTCCCAGCACTCTGGGAGGCTGAGGCAGAAGGATCACAAGTTCTAGCCCAGCCTGGGAAACTTAGTTGACTTAGTGAGTCCCTGTCTCAAATTTTTTTAAATTATGAAAAAAAAAGTCTGAAGATATAGCTCAGGGTGAAGGCCCTCAGTGACCACACACACCCCTGCCACCCCCCCAGAAAGAAAACAAAAGCTATGGTAGCTTGCATCTGAAGCCTGACATTTAATTTAATGATGAAAAAAGCAAGTTATAATGAGTAAATAGTTGGCACCAATTTCAGCACCTGTTTTAAATTCACTTAAAAGTGCTGAACAGTGATAAAAAAAATTTCTCCATTATCCTTCTAGTTGTTGTCTTTGTTAATTAAAGCTAACCCTTAATAGGTTATGTAGAATGTCCCAAAGGAAACATTTGGATGGGAACTGACCCATTCTTGACACTGGGATGTCAGTGCTCTATTGTGGGAGCCTGTTTCACCCTTTTCTTCATTCCAAATTTGTTCCCAAATGTTCCAGGTAAAAAGCTCTTATTGGGGTTGAGTCACTACTGATTGGAAAGGGATAGTAAACAGTACGCTGAGTGGACCTAGACTTAGCTTTTAAAACTTAACTTCCTGCTTTTTGTGAGTTAACATTTCTAAGGACACACACACACACATACACAAATGCACATGAATACACACACACACAATCTGTAAATAGCATCTTTTAGTGACAGAGCTGGTCTTTATGTGCAATCTGTCTCCATTTATCTTGTATACTCATACTCACCCTCCTTTTTAGTTGTATGTCTTGCCAAATAAAATAAAATCAAGCCACCATCTGAGCATGATCCATGCTTTAAACAGTGTGCTTTAAAAATATAGGCATGTGTTACAATTTCTGTGAATATGTTGTCTATAGTTTGACTCCTCTAATACACCCATGATCAGTTGTACAACTTATCATTGTCATTTCTACATTCCACATTTACATTAGAATTCAAAATTTTTTAAAAATTCCTGAGATATCATAAATATGAAAATGACCACATTTGCAAAAATTTAGATAGAGAATCTCTTCTCCATAATTTTGCTCCCTTGTGTTTTGGTCGATAACAACAGATTTCGATTGTTAATTCCCACCTATAAACCAAGGACTCATCTGTCAGTATTTGTTTTCAGGTCATCTTTCTTAGTACATGTTTATAGTACATAATGTTTGCATTCCTTGTGGGAAGTTGGTACGTGCATATAATACATCTTAATTCCTTTTTCCCTCCCCGTACCCTGCCCCCATCTCTAGATTCCCTTCCCTTGTGAGAAAGATCTGTCTCCCTACTTCCTACCTGGGCCTCTTTTATACTCTGCATCTGTAAATCTAGCCATGCTTGAGCTGGGTGACTTGCAAACCCTCCGAACACAACAGCTCCAGAGCTAAACTCATTTTGTCTGCCTACCTCCGGGCTCTCCCTGCCATTTCTATAGAGTTGAAGAGGTCTCATCATGCATCCAGCCCTGTAAGCTGGAACTTAAGCATGTTCTAACGTCTTTCCTTATCCTTCGTACATTATACATATTTTCCATGTTGAATGCCTTGTTCTCACTCCTGAGCTTTTCTTCTTGTCTTTGCGGCTCGTTGCGTGTACACGAAGGGTTCCTTAGTCACACCCTGCCTCTTCGCCTTCCTCCCCACACCGCCAGCACAAGCTCAGGCGTGGCATGCAGCCCTCAGGATCCCTTTACTCAGTGGTTTTTCCTCTGCTGTTGATAATCACTAGAATATCTTTATACATGTCTCATTTTGTCTTCTCCACTATTCTCCATCTCTTTAGGCTACCCCCAATTTACACATTTCCTTGGTCTTTGATGGTGCTTGAATTTGTATCTCTTGCTGCACATTTTCTAAAATCATTAAGATCCCTCATGACTTGCCATCACCTATGAAAGGATGTCTAAATTCCTTATCACTGATAAAATATTCTTATAATCTGGCTTATTGGGTACTTTCTTATTTTCCCTATGACTTCTCTTCAGCTCTAGACGTAACCTGCTGCATCATAACTTTATGTCTCTCTTGAAACTTACTACCTGCACTTTGTCACAGTCTACTAACTGCCTTCAACTCCTTGGTTCTAGCTGTATGGCTTGAGTGACCTTTCCCATACCTATTTATTCATTTCTGCTTTTGGCTACCATTCCCCCTTAAATATAACTCAGCTATTGCATGCATCAATGTTTGTTTTCTCCACTAGATGGAGATATTAGGGATATATGTTTGTTTTCTCCACTAGACAGGAAATATTAGGGATAAGACTAATATATCTTTACATTTCCAAAACCTGGCATGGCTACCTGCTACATAATTGCAATTTGCTGTACGAGTAAATGAATGGATGGAATATATATGCATTATTACTGAAAACACTTGTAGAGCGTCTGTTGTGTGCCAGACATTGTCCTAAGCACTTTTTTTTTTTTTTTGTTCCGGTACTGGGAATCGAACTCATGACCTTGCACTTGCCAGGCAGGCACTGTGCCGCTGAGCTACATCCCCACTCCCTGTCCTAAACACTTCTGTTAATCCTTTAATCCTCCCACTAACTCTATAATTTAGCAATGAATATGAAATCCAACTTCGTCAAATAGGCAAGTAGTCTTCTATGTTCATGATTTAAGAAGCACCTCTTTAGAAGTAAAATAATCATGATATTTGTATTAAATGAGAAAGTAAATTAATGAAAACAAATTATAAAGAAAAGCATAATTCAGATTTTCTTTTTTTTCTGTCTTTTTGAGACAGGGTCTCTCTATGCAGTTCAGGCTGGCCTTGAACTCACTTTGCAGCCCAGGCTGGTCTTGAACTCACAGTGATTCCCCAGCCTCAGCCTCCCAAGTGCTGGGATTACAGGAGTGCACCATCACGCCTGGCTTCAGATCCTTTTTAGTTATAAGTAGGTACATTATTCAAAAACTCCAACTGGATGTTTCTTCATCAGCTTAGGGAAATTCCTACTGGCAAAAACAAGTTCTTGGGATATAATTTTTTTTGTCTCAAGCAAAATAATTTATTCCTACCTTGAAAATATTATTATTTTTTAAATTATTTATTTATACAAAGCATTTAATGATAATCTGCCAGCACAAGGCTTGTATTTGTACCTAACCTAATGATAATGCTTAAATTTTGCATAGTTAGTGTTCTATGAGATTGTGTGCAATCTGCGGTCCTAACATTTTGTCCATCTGGAAACTTCCATATGTCTTTATGCCTCCCTGGGATAGTGTGAAGTAGACAGGATACAGGAAAGAATTCCAAAGGGACATCACCATGATCACATGCAGGGAAAGCACCGCTGATGTTGGCATTTGGGAGAGCAAATCAGACTGGCTACAGAGATGAGTTGCTCTGCAAGATAATGGGGAGAGATAACGCAGCTCGGATTTGGTATGGCATGGAGAGGTACTGAAGGTCCTCACATAGGAGAGAACCGTGTGATTCCAGAAGAGTTTTACAAGACAAATGAGCGTGTGTCAGACTGAAGTTGGAAGAGATCAGAGACAGAGAAGTCAGCTAAGCCAGCCGTAGGAGTGTGTTCCAGATAACAGTCCTCAGGAAGAAGGAATAGAAGTGCTATGGTAATGGAGTGTGTACAGTAACTCGAAACAGGGCTGTACCCCCAAAATGGGTTAAGTCTGAAGAGATGAATCCTGAAAAACTTTGGTTCAGGTTATTTTGGTGAGAGGCCACAGAAAATGGTAACAGGTACTCTCATGTGCTGTTTATGGGAGGTGAACTGGTACAACATTTTTGAAATGAGAATTTGGAAATATTTTTAAAATTTAAAGTATGAATATCCTTGAAACAGTCTCTTAACAATTTATCTTATAGGAATGTTTGCACAATTGAGTAAGACTGTATATTAAGATGCTCCCTGATGTGTTGTTAAGCTTGTAATAGCAAAGAATTGGTGTTGGCCTAATTATTGAATGATTCATCTACAGAATAAAATACCATGTTAATACTAAAGCAGAATGAAGTAAAGCTATGCATACTGACATAAATGTTCATATTAAGTAAACATCCAAGTTACATAATAGTGTATCTAGTATGATCTCATTTTGCCAAAAATTGGACATGCACATAGAATAGTATAAAATAATATATGTAGAACTGCTAAATGTATTTTTTTTATTTTGAAGAGTAAAAGAAGAATAACATAATAATGGGGGGCTTACCAAATTATAGACAAAGTGGTAAGAAATTATCAATGGTTATTGTTTTACATATTGTTATCTATAAGATAGTTTCTCAGGAAAACAAATAGACAAATAATAGTGAGTTACAGACAAAAAAGGTAGGAGATTATCAATAGTTGTTATACTGTACTTTGGTATCTTCAAAGTGGCTTCTAAAGAAAATAAATAGAGCTATACATGAGTGACCTATTGAATAATCATTCACTATTCTCAATGGTTGTTGTAGGAAACACATAATAATAAACATGCATCCATTTATGAAATAGGCTAGGAACAATACAAGCATTACAGAGTTATGAATAGATTAGTAGGAAAATATCAATGGCTGCTGTAATACATGGTGGTATCTTCAAAGTGGTTTCTCAGGAAGACAGAGATATGCAAGAAGGATCTAACAAGTAGTTACAGCCTAAGAGTTGTCAAAAATAGCATATTACCTCCTCACCAGTGACTCCTTTCACTGAGGTATGATGGCTGGAAGGAAGGCCAGGATTGAAAAGAAGGACCGAGAGACTTGCACCTGTGTCTAGCAACAGGCTGTTTTCTTGTACCTCCATAGTCATAACTACCTGGGGCTCCTCCATGGAGATGACGGTCTGGCCAGAGGGAGAAGGCAGAGTATGCCCCAGGCCCCCTCATTCTGTTGGACTAACTGGTAGGATGGGTCTGAGCTCTGAGGCCTCCACCTCAGAGGGCAGACCGATTTCCAGTGGTCACTTTTGCATTCAGGGCATGGCCCATGGGGCCTCTTAGGGCAGTTCCTCTTGAGGTGGCCTGCCTTTTAACCGTGGTAGCAGATGAATGCAGTCATCGAGTTCTTCTTGGGGCCCTGGGAATTAGACTTGGGATCTGTTTCTTCTAGTGCTGCAGCAAAAGCAGCTGCTTTTTCGGTCTCTTTGTTTTCTCTCCTTGGCCTCCTTCTCATCATGGCTATAGAATACTGAGGAGGCAATTCTTGCTAACATCTCAAGTGAGCCATCTGAGGCAAAAGCCATTCTTTGTAGCTTTTTCTCTCCAGCCTCCCATTGCATTGGGACTCCACAACCGGTTAGTGTCCTCTCCCCAACTGTCAGCACAGGCAGCAGGAATCCTGCTGCAGACTTCTCCCGAGCTCCACCACAGCCTGTACTGTCAGGGGAAGAATGGCTTCCAAGGAGTCTCTGCAGGCATTGTGCAAGGTCCTCCTGGTTTACAGCTTCTGAGTGGCTCTCATGACCCCAGTCCACAGGACCTCTGACTCCTTGGGCTTAGTCTGTATTCTCATGTTCTCTGAGTCCTTGTTCAGCAGCTGCTCCTCTACTGACTCTGGACCTTTCTGGTTCTCAATGGCAGGAGCAAGAGTGACCTGTTGTATGGCATGTATTCCCAGGGGTTTCTCCATGTTTGAATGGTTCACACACGTCTGTGGATGGGCATCTGCAGCCGGTGCATGGTGGGCCAGTTGTGTCATTGTTTCTCTGTGTCATGGTTCTCAATTGAGCAGCGGCGGCCGGCCTGAGGGCAGACGCACGACAGTGCTTCCCGCCACGCAGCTTCCCAGGCAACAGGGGCCCTCCTTCCCGGCCCCAGTGAGGCAGGGAGTCGGCCCTAAATGTGGTAATTTTTGATGAGTAGGATTTGGGCAGACTTTCACTTTATACATCTATCAATTGTTTTCCAATGAAGATGTGTTAGATATGTTAGGAGAATAAAATACTGGAAAGCTCTGTAACTATAGATTTAAAGAATGTCAGTCAGTCCCTGATATAAGGTGCGGTAGTAAAAGCAGGATTGATCAGGCAAGAAAACATGTTGTGAGCTTATGACAGAGAAGAGTATGTGATATATATGTACATGAAGCCGTGCTCTGGCTCGGCACTCCCTAAACATTTCAGTATTTTTGACACCACGTTCCTGTTCCTCTCACGCTGGCCTGCTTTCTGTTTTTTGAGAAAGCCATGCTCTTTCCCAGCACAGGACCTTTGCACGTGCTCTCTTCTCTACCTGAAGAGACCTTGTCCAGCAGAGACGTACCGTACACACACCCAGCATCTGGTTAGCCTCTATTCTGGCTTCAGACCACAGCTCAATGGTTACTTCCTCAGAGAAGTCATAGGGAAGACTTTTGCATAGTTGGCTCCTTTCTTAAACAGTTATCTCTAGATCTACGCATGTGATTTAAATAGAGGAATTGAGAAATTTTGGGAAAAGAGAAGGAAAATAGAAAGAAATGTATACCTGAATGGTATTCATGTTTTAAAATATTTCTTTTTGATATATATGAGCTTGTTCTTTGGAGGTGTTTCTACTGCGAGGATGTAAGAAAAATCTTGAAATCATTTACAGATTATAAATCCCTTCAGAATCCCCAAACGGTCTCACTGTGGATAATTTTCTTCCAGCGATCATTTGTTGATCACTTTAGCACAGATGAACTTCTCTTCAAGGCCCTAGTGGGAATTACACGTCCTTCTCTGCTCTCTTATTTAGCACAAGCTCAGCTTACAATTGTGTTCTTCAGTCCTCTGAGACTCAGAACAATTCAAGTAAGTTAAAAATTCTAAATCACAATGTACCAATGTCACGCTCAGGGATTCTGACTGTTGGTCTGTGGCCAGACCTTAGGTGTATCTTAAATTTCCCGTAGGCAATGCTAATGTGCAAGGAACACAGAGTCCCTGGCCTAGACTAATCTCAAAGGGAAACTGTATCCAGAGAACTGGAGAACACTTTGACTTCTGGAAATCCAGGCTTGGCTGATTGCACTGGAATGTTCCCTACAAGTGGTTTCTGAGACAGCGTCAGACCTGTTTTATTCACAAAGGTAGAGGCTAAGGGCAGAAAGCCCCCCAGAGTTGACAGCTATAGAGATTCCTCAGAAAACTAAAACTAGAAGTTCCATTTGACCCAGCTATTCCCTTTCTAAGTATCTTTATGAAAAGTCAAAGACATCATATCACAGTGATGCATGCACACCCATATTAGCTACATCCTGGAAGTGGCCTATACATCCATCTGCGGATGAATGGATAAAGCAAATGTGATATTTACAGGCAGTAGAGTACATGGAGAAGTATAAACTTGAGTCATTTGTCGGAACGTGATGCACCTTGAGATCATAATGTGAAGTGAAATAAAACATTACGTTCTGCAAACACATACCAGGAAAAGAGCAGGGGCTCAGGAGACGAGGAGGAAGGGAAGCAAAGGGGACGGGGAGAGGAATCAAATGTGTGTACGTGTGCCAGCTTTACACAGGGAATGTAAACCCTGTGTACTAGCACATGCACTAATAAACTAAAATAAAAAAGGAAAGAAACGCAACAGTCGAGGCACAGCAGGGATTTAAGTCTGATGATTTGGGGCCACCTGGCTGTAGGAACTAATTGGATCACTTGTACAACTAGTTTAGGGACAGTCATTCATGAAGAGGAGGACCGAACGCCTATGGGAAGCTAGACAGATTCCACTCTCTGTTCTAAGTCTCAAGGACTTTAAGAACAGGGAAATATTACTTCAGGAGTTTAATACAAGGGAAACTAAGGCCCAGGAAGGCATAGGCTTTAGTCTTGGCAGTCCAGCTGTCGGGACTCCTGACCCGCAAACTACAGAAGTCATCTCCAGTTGAAGAGATTATCCCCATTTGGAGAGAGTCTGAAGCAAGGTACCTGGTCTCCTAACCCTGGCTTGGTAATGAACCAGAGTCGTGTGGCCCTGCTTAAATCATTTCTTCCCAGCCCGGGGATTTAGCTCAGCGGCACAGCGCCGGCCTGGCAAGCGCAAGGTCGTGAGTTTGATTCCCGGTACCAAAAAAAATAAGTAAATAAATAAAATCATCTCTTCCTTCAAGGCTGCGCTTTCCTCAGATGAGGTAAATGGAGCTGGACGGTCTCTCCGGGTTCTCGTCAGCTTTAACAAGTGACGCTAGGTGGCACTCGTGTACCTCCAGTGGGGAGTGGCTGGCGCTCGTCGGCTCCTTTAATCCATTAAAGGACCCAGGGACCTGCCGGGGACAACTGCAGATACAATGAAATTTTAGAAAGATTGCTTGGGTTTGCTTTCACTAAGAAGAGCTTTTGAATCTGCGTTGTATTTTACAAGCTGCTTTCATTAGTTACATACTTTTGGCTTCATGTTCTTTTTTGTTATCTCAAAATTCAAGACATTGAATAGAAAACTATTTCTATGGCCTAGCTACATTCGTAATGGTTGTATATAAAGGTGTGTGGTGGTATTATCTTGGGAAGTACTGAGCTCTCCCGTTCATGTGACCCTACATGAGTGTGTGTGTGTGTGTGTGTGTGTGTGCGTGTTCATGTTCCTGGGGATTGAACCCAGGGCCTTTGCATTTACATCCCTAGACCCTTTTTTATTTTTCATTTCAGACAGCATTTCACTAAGTTGCTGTGTTGCCCAGGCTGGGCTTGCACCTCAGATCTTCCTGCTCCAGCTTCCCAGAGTGCTGGAATTACAGCTGGGCACCACCACACCCGGCTTTGCACGAATAACTTTTTTTTTTAATTTTAAAGAGAGGAAAACCAATAAAACAGTTTCAGAACATGCTGATAGGAGAGTAACAATAATTAATACATTGTGTATTGTTATCTTCATACTAATTATTCAGAGTACAAGATACAGGCATGAAATATTGTCCAAACAGTATTAGCAGAAACCCTTCTTTTCAATGCACTGAGAAACCAGCTGTGTCACTATCTTAGCTACCTGGTGTATATATATATATTTTTCCTTTCCTACCTTCCTTTCCCTTTTCCCCCATTGCAGTTTCTCTTTTCTTTTGAACAATTTCTCCCCTACTTACAATGCATAACTTTTAAGAAAAGATTCTCAATCCCAACACTGAGCTTTAAACAAATGGAGGGGCTGGGGATTTAGCTCAGCGGCACAGCGCCTGCCTGGCAAGCACGAGGTCGTGAGTTTGATTCCCGATTCGGAGGTGGGGGAAGAGCTACAAAAACAAAGGAATTCCTTCCTGTGATGAGCTATCTGCCACTGGGGGCTGGGGTGGTTAGCCTGACTTGGTTCTTTTTCAATGTCTTGCTCCCAAAATTGGTTTTGTTCCGGCTTCTGAGGTCTCCAGGGAAGTTTTTTCTGGTCCACATTCATTCTGGGACTCCAGTCTGACTCAGTCTGGCTTGAGAGCTAAACTCTAGGTAAGAGATTTGTACGTCTTCATGATCCAATAAAGTCCCAAAGGAGAGACTTTCTACTGGTGAAAGTCATCAAAATCACGTCTGGTTTTTCATTCTCTCAGTATTCACAGGAGCAGCAGCTAGAGATTTAGCAACAAAAATAAACACAGAACAGCTGATTTGGGGCTCTAGCTCTGTGAGATTTGAGAAGAGATTTGAGAAGTTTCATATTACTAATTCCTTTGGGGAGTGGGAGGTTGGTGCTGACTCCAGGACCTTTCAGTGCCGTGAATTTCCTGGGTTGCAGTACAGTCACAACTTTCAGAGCTGAGGATAGGCATTAAATGTACATGTGTGTATAAACAAGTCGGAGACTAGAATGATCCAAAGCCACTAGCAATAGTGGCATTTTGGGTGAAGTTCATGGTCATTTTTATAGGTTTCTACACTTTTGAAGTCTTATTCAGATTATGATTTTGTTTTGTGACTTATCATTTCAAAAGTGAAAGAAGGAAAAAGGCAAGAAAAGTAGTGCTCTTTGTTGTCACTTGTTATTCCTTTTAACATTCTGAGGCAAAGAAACTGGGACTAAAAATTTGCAAGAAGGTTCTAACCCAGTTCGCAGAGCAGCTGTAGCTGAGGGCTTGTGTATGTGTTCTGGGTTTCCGTTTTCCCGTGTGTAAGGAAGAGAACGGGTGCTCTCACTAATGCTACCACCTGGGTTACTGTAAGAATAAAGTGCGATACCGTGACAGGACCTAAACTTCTGCAGGTGCCTCTTTCCGGGACGCAGATGGGGAGCGGCAGTTAGACGTGCCAACAGGGCTTCGGGGCAGAGCGACACCCGCAGAAGAAAAGAGGGCTCAGCGGGACTGAGCAGGGGAGTCACCGGCCTGCCCAGCAGGGCGTGTCACGGCGAGGTTGGCAGCTCCGAGAATCTGTGGCTGCCTTCAGGTACCAGTCCCTCTTCCCCCTGTGCCCACCCCAGTCTCCCGCACAGCTGTGCTTCCCTCACAGCTCTCCGTGTTGGCGGGGCTGCAAGAGGCTCGAAAGCTGAGGTCGGGTGGAGCCCTCTGTCTCCTGATGGGAGGAAAGGAACTGTTCAGCCACCACAGGGGCGTTTACTTATGCACTGGACAAAGTTAGTATCACGAGACACAGGGTTGCCTCATGACCAACGATGAACTGTCTCAGGCAGGCTGTTTCAGCAGGGAAGCAGCTTGATTGCTGTGGGCACTCTTCCCTCCGGCCTTGCCTTGTCCCCACACGTGTGACCAACTTCCAGTTCTAGTCGCTCCCTACAATCAAGTCCATTTTTCTTTTTTTTCTTCTGTCTTTTTGAGACAGGGTCTCGCTATGCAGTTCAGGCTGGCCTTGAGCTCACTTTGTAGTCCAGGCTGGTCTCAAACTCGCAACCATCCTCCTGCCTCAGCCTCCTGAATGCTGGGATCACAGGCAGGCGCCACCACACCTGCCCTCAAGTCTATTTTTCTTAAACTAATCTGACTTATAATTAAGAGTACTAATTACCACATCTACAGAAGGAAATGTTGCACACAATATGTACTCTTTCATGCCTGACTTCTTTCATCAAAATTATGTTTGTGAGATTCCTCCATACTATTGTATATAGTTATGGATTATTTCTTTTTGTACTGTGTAGTATTCAATTTTATGAAAAATACCACAGTTGACATCAGTTTCTCTGCCGATGGCTATTTGGATAATTTTCCCTTCCGGATTTTTTTTTTTGGTACCAGGAATTGAACTCATGACCTTGTACTTGGGAAGCAGGCACTGTGCCACTGACCTATATCTGCGGCCCCTCAGATTCTTAAACTAGAGAACAAACATATGTGTTTCTGTTGAGTGAAGACATCGAAGTGGGATTGCTCAGTCAGAGCTTGCTGAGTGTTTGGGGGTTTGGCTTTAGCAGATATAGCCAAACAACTGTTCAAAATCGTTGATCTAGTTACCCTCCCACCACTAATATATGAGACAGTTGGTTGCTAGACACCCTTACGAACACATAGGATTTTCTCTGTTGAGATTTAAGATACATAATATAATTTCGTAATCCATAAACCTTCACATTGAAGGAGTTTCCTAGTTTTGTCTCTTGTCTTGTTCCAAAGTGTTTCAGGTGATGCAGAAGGTAACGTGGTAAGAACTATTTTACTACTTGCGGCTTTTCTTCAGATTGCTGCTGCCTGCTGGGATGGCCTTCCTTGAGCAACGGCTTTGTTAGTCCAAATCAAAAGTGAGCCCAATAGCCAGACTAAATTAGGGCTTCCTAATTGCACTTGCGTGTCTCTCAGGAATGCTAATTAAGCCCGCTAGTTCTACTGACAACGGACAGATTCCTCCCAATTTGTAGAACCTGGAGGAGCTCAACAGTATACACAAGCCAGGAAAATTTAGCATTCAACAAATACAATCACTTGACATGCAAATCTAATTTTCTATGCTAAGTTAGTAACCCAAACACTAGAGACAGAATTCATCCCATTTCTTCCACAGCAACTGTCTACCTTGTCTATATCTGCTGCTGTGAGCTTTTTTGAGTCTTTCTAATAGAAGTACTTTTTGTTTTTGTTTTGATTTTTGAGAATAAGAGAAATGTTGGGTGGGAAAGAGGAAGGCAAAAGAGACTACTAACAATGGCTACAGTTATCAGGAGACCAGACACCATCATGAGTCTGCTCTGTGATCTGACAAAAACAATGACATGCTGAGAACTGTAGGACTGAGGCAGGAGGTTAGGACTGGTGCAAACCGGACAAACAACTGGTCAGGCTGTTTCAAAGGTCATAAAAACCTAGACGACACGCACAGAACAAAGGATTCAGAATGGCTCCTCGGATCCTGAGCGTTTTACATGGAACCAGTCAAAAAACTGTACATTTTCCAGCACTCAGGTTACCAAGGCAGGAGGATGGCCATGAGCTCCAGGCCAGCCTGGGGTACATGGGCAGATCAAGGCTGGCCTCAACTACATATGGAAAAAGAAAGGAAGAAAGTAAGGAAAAAAAGATATTGTCAATCTCTTACTTGAATCTGGACCTGTTTGCAGGAACAGAAATTTCTGTTTCCAATCCTTCATTTACATCTGGTGGAAAGCCAAGTGAGTCTTTTGCTAGAGATGTTATATCTGGAGCCAGACCAAGTAAGTTTTTATCGGGTTAATAATATACTTTAGTTGTTGTGGGCTGATCAGGTCCACAATCTCCTGAATGAGTGTACAGTGAAGGCTAAATAAAAAGAGGCAAATGGAATTATTTCAGGGCTCCAGGAGGATCAGAGCCCTCTCACAGAATTTGAGATTCTCTCGGGGCTAAGACCAAGACCTTCTCTGGGTCGCCCCTATTTATTTGGTTATCAGAAGAAGGGAGGGAGTACTAAAGAAGGGCGGGATCTCTCAAGGACTTCTCCAAGTAAGGCATTAAATTAATCCACCCAGGAGTGAGATGCCTGAGGCTACAATTTTTATCTAGTTGAGATGGGATCCGGGAGTACTTGGCTATGATCTTATCTTTTGAGGCTTTCTAGCTTCATCAACACTGCAGGTTTTAATAGGGATTAGTGACTCAGAGGTTCACTTACTATGAGTCAGTTGCCCATCTCTAGACAAGGAGCCTAGGCTTTAGACAGATTCACAAGTGAACATGAAAAGCCAAGTGGTTAATTTAAGTCCTGCTCAGGTCTGCTTTGTAGTGGTCTCCATCAAGTTTTTGATAGGACAACTGTCCCATTACCTTGTTTGCATGAAGGAGAAGCCAATCCAGGAATTTTGGATACAAAGGGTCCCTGTACCTTATCCTCAGGACTCCTGTAAGTCTGTTCACCAGCCCACTCTCACCCCATATCGCTGCCGTCTTTTTTCCTTTAGTAAATAATGTGCACTTTCACTGCCTTTTCTGTGTGTCTTGCCCAGTTCTTTGTTTAGGACACCAAGAACCTGGAAAGAATCTGATGGGACCCTCCATCTTGGTCACAATGATATAGGATATATGATATGGAGATGACATGGGCCTCCAAATAATGTATGGAAAATATCATAACTCCCAACCTGCTAGACGACCAAAACGCTAAGTTTGTGTTCTCTAAAACTGAGTAATGCATTCTAGGAACGACAGAAGCTAAGACTAGGAAGAATTTATTGAGAAAGAAAGCTTCTAAGAGGGAAGAATGGGGTCCCCCATGAGTTCCTGCTGACCCCACTCTCAAGAGTGTTTTACTGAGCAAAGCCACGAGGTGAGGCAGGTTCAGGATGGGACGAAACTATAGTCGACTACTAAGATTACACGTCTATTTGCTTAGGTAATACTGATGCAGTGGAAAGTCACAAGGTGGGTGTGCCGTGGGACAAAACTACGACCAGCAAGTATAGTTGCCTAGGTAATATTGATTAAATGGGCTCAAATGGGGAAACAAGTCACACAGCAAGCGCGAATGGGTTGAACAAGGATTTTCTGGGAAGGAGTGGGGTGGGAGGGCTTGGTTCCCCACCCACGGTGACGGGTGCCTGTCGTCCCTAGGGAAGTGTGTGGGTGTAGCCCTTCCTTTTCCGAGAAGCCTGGCCTTCAGTGATGGCCTCCAGCCACAGCTGTCCTCTGTGCTGAGCACGCAGCCTGCGCTCTTTGTAACTGAGTTAGCCGTCCTCAGCAACAGGACTCTTGTTACCCACCTCCTTCCCTGGTTCCCGGCCCGGCCTTCCTCACCGCCACCCTCGACCACTCAACCTCACTTCCCTGGAGAGTGGTGCTCAGGTTCTATTTTAATGGAGTAACAAAACATTTTAACAGAATTCAGCCGACCCTCGAACCATGTGGGGACTAGGGGTGCGGATCATCCCTTGTACCGCTGAAAATCTGAGTGTAACTTTTGGCTCGTCCAAGAGTTAACAAACAGACCCTGCTGCTGCTCAGAAGCCTGACGCAGAACGTAATCTTACATGTAACCGCTCCCAAGATGATTGTAAACTGCGTGAATTGCAAGCCGGTGGTAATAAAAAAAGGATGTCACCTATTACTGTATACTTTGTACACTGCGTTCTGTGTGGTGAAGATATGCACGAACCGTGAGTTTCTGGAGAGCGGAACTGATGCGCGTCACCCTGCCTTGGAAGCGAGTGTTCTTGCGACGTTTGCGCTCAGCACAGTGGTGCCCACGGGGGGTTATCACAGCCGCACGGTCTGTGCTTGCAATTCTAGGCAGTTACGACTTGATAATGGATCTTGAAATTTGCTTACAATTCTCTCTACAGCAAATGGCACCATGTACGCTATATTTGCAGTAACCTTGAGCTGTTCTTGGGGCTGGGATTCCCGACCACTGTTTCTTCCTGGAGCTGCCAGCCCTGTCCAGACTTACCTTGTGTCCGGTGGACAGGCCCCCTTCCCTGGGAGCCGGGCTTAGCGTTCCAGACTGCTTGGCTCTTTTCTCTGCATTGTCTTCAGCTTCTCCAGCTTCTCTGAGATTTCTGGTTTTCCTTTCAGCTCTTTCTGGACTCCCAGAGCTGTTCTTCTTTTCCCTTCGCTACACTGTTGTTTTCCAGGTGTCTGACTGCAGCCTCTCCCGGAGAGGCTGTGGGAAGCTGCTGGTCTTCGCTCCAGTTCCTCCGACATGCCAGTCACTTCTGACTGACGTATTTCCACCGAGGTTTTGCCTCCTGGAGGTTTCTTGTCCAGTTTTTTCAGGGTTTCTTATTTTATTTCCACCCGGTTTTCATTCCTTTACCCACCTCCCTTCATAGAGTTTTGTTGTTGTTGTTGTTTTGTTTTATTTCTGCAGAACATCCTTCCCAAGAACCAGTTGAAATGGTATGTCCTATTTATTTATTTATTTATTTATTTATTTATTTATTTATTTATTCTTGAGACAGGGTCTCACTCTGTAGTTCAGGCTGGCCTTGAACTCACGGTGGTCCTCCTGCCTCAGCCTCCTGAGTTCTGGGACTACAGGCATGCACCGCCATACTTGACTCAAACAGTATTTCTGAGCCATCAGTTTAACTGACTTCTCATGCCTTGCACTTTTTTAGGGAAGGCCTTCATATATGTAATTTTATTTTTCCAACTTAGCCAATGTTGCTTGATATTTACTGCTTAAATCCTTTCTCAGTTATTTTCCTACCACTGGGACAAAATACCTGACGGCCACTATTTAAAGGAGGGGAGGTTTATTTTGATTCATGCTTTCAGTCTATCATCAGCGGGCTCAAAGGCATAAACAGGATGGCAGGGAGGCCTGGCCGAGGAAAAGGTGCTCAACCCATGGCAGTCAGAAAGCAGGTGAAGAAAGAAGCTGGGGATAAAAATACGCACTTCCAGGCCACACCTCCAGGGCCACACTTCCTAACAGCACATTCAGCTCCAGTTCCATGGTAAGAATAGAGCTCCCATGAGCCAGGTATCCTCCAAACACATGAGGCTTTTGGAGGGACAAGTTTGATCAAAATCATAAAGACCCATGTCCATCTTATGATTCAAAATGCATTTGGTCCATCTCTAAGATTTGCCAAACTCTTAACATTTCCTGTATTGCTGAAAAGTCTAAGCCACTTTTAGCTGTGAGCCCCAGGAAAAATAAAAAAGAAAGTTAAACTCTTCTAATTAAAAAAAACACAGTAAACATTCTCATTTCAAAAGGGAGAAGTAGGGGATAGAAAGAAATCAGACAAAAGTAATACCAAAACCCAGAAAAACAAATATTGAATCCTATAGTGCCACGTCTGGCACCCAGGGCAGGTTGTGGTGAGACATTACTTTCAAGGCTTGGGCATCCCCCCACCACAGCATCATCGGCTGCAGCCTGCGTGGCCTCGCTCTTTGGTGAGTCTGCTCACTGCCTGCAGCTTACCTCAGTAGGCATTCCCCATTCCTGACATCTTCCATTTCCTGGGGCTTCCACTTCCGTTTTGACTCCACTTTCACAGCTTCACTCACTGCCCTCTCAGGGGTATACCGAACAGCCTCCTTCTGAAATCCGGGTGGAAGTTTCCTTGACCCTGTAACTCTTGCATTCTGCATCAGAGTGAAGCCAGCACCATGTAGATGATGTCAAGGTCTGCCATCAACTTGAGCAGTAGCCAGGTCCCATTGGATTGTGGCTGCAGAGGTCTCTGAGTGTGTGGATAGTTAGGCAGTGTGAGATAAATCTCAGGGAACCAATTCCCTAGGTCACCCTCCTATAGCAGAAGGCCTAGGGGTTCTCTTCTCAAATGAAAGCTTTACAGTTTTGTGCCCTTGAGACTTTTATGGATGGGGTCTTGCTGATTCCTCAGGTGCCTTTAAGCCATCTTTTCTACTGTCCTGATGCAAAGTAGTTACCTTCTTTTTAATTAGTTAATTAATTAATTTTTGAGACAGGGTCTTGTTATGTAGTGCAGGCTGACCTTGAACTTGCCAGGCTGGCCTCAGATTCACAGCAATCTTCCTGCCTCAGCCTCTGGTGTGCTGGGATTACAGACACATGCCACTATGCCCAGCTCTTAGCTTCTTTTTAATGTTAATCTCTTCAGCAGCCATATTTTCCTTTGCCCCAACTTTTCAAACACTTTCTTTCTGATGAAACAGAAAGTTTTTCGAATCATTCAACTCTGCCATTTACAATCAGGAAGCAGAGAGAAAAGCAGGAGCTGGGGACAGGAATGTACCCTTCCAGGTCAGGTCCCCTGGGACCCACCTCCAGTTATGCCCTGCATCCTAACAGCACGTTCAGCTGCTGAACTCACGGAGGGTGCGGTCACTGAGGAGTATAGTGCTCCCACGACCCAATTACCTCCAAACACATGAAGTTTTGGCGGACAATTTGAACTAAAACATAATAACTCCTGTTTAAAAAGAGCCCAAGCCAGTAAACCTGGAGTGTGAACCGCTCACCTCCTGCTTTGGCCCCTTCTTTCCATCCCGGCTTAGAACTTTCAGGATGGTCAGTCTCACTTTCTGCGTGTCATCCTCTCCCTCTACATCTAGCCCAGTATTCCGAGGTCTATTACAAATATTTGGTAAGAAGGTAGTGGACATTTTCTCTCTATTCCTCCATGCAGAGGGAAAAACAGAAGATCGACAGCTTAGCAGGTTTGTAGAATATACTCTGAACCCCAAAACTTCAAACACATGGGAATTACTGGAGTGTTTCAAATGCGGGGTTTGGGGCCCCATACTTACAGACTTTGATCAGTAGTTCTGGCCCAAGGCCGTAGAGTCCATATTTAACCGTCCACCCACTTGATTCTAATGGAAGTGGGTTTGAGACCACGCTCTGAGAAACTTAAAAAAAAACAAACAACACTACTGTGTTCACATTTTAACAGACACACAAATATCTACATGGTTGAGAGGTAGACTTATGCCTGGCCCCTGTCTTCATGCAGGTAGATCTCTCTCTCTCTCTCTCTCTCTCTCTCTCTCTCTCTCTCTCTCTCTCTCTCAACATTAAAAATGGGAAGTTTTCAATTTACAGAAAAATTTAATAGAAGTATGGAGGATCCTATAGACCCTCTAAAATCCCTGTGTTCTACTTATTCACCCCTTCCCTTTCTGAAAGCCCTAGAAATACTGGTCTTTTTACTACCCTCATAGTTTTGTCTTTTCCAGAATGTTACACAGTTAGAATCACAGTATGCAGGCATTTTAGAACAGCTTCCTTCATTTATCAATATGTATTTGAGCTTATTCCATGTAATTTTATGGTTAATAGCTCATTTCTTTTTATTGCTGAGTTAGAATGACTGATAAGCAATATTACATTTATGAATGACATTAATATGCAAATTTAAATATACATAAGTAGAAAGGACATCTTAATGCTCCTAAATTTTGACAATTGTGTTAGTTAAGTTTCTGTTAGTGTAATACCTGAGATAGTAAACTGAAAAGAGAAAATATATTTTAGCTCCCTGTTTTGGAGGTGTGAGTACACCCTGCCTCAAAAAAGACAAAAAAAAAAAAAAAAAATTAAAGTTTTCTAAAGACAAGATGCTGAGGATCCTTTTGTATGCATATTGCCATTCCTATCTCTTCTTTGGTGAGCTATATGTCCACATTTCTTTTTGAGACAGGGTCTCACTCACTATGTAGTTCAGGCTGGCCTTGAACTCACTATGCAATCCAGGCTGGTCTCAAACTCAGGGCAATCTTCCTTCCTCAGCCTCCCAAGTGCTAGGATTTCAGGAAAATGTCACCATGCCTGGCTGTTCCGATCTTTTATCACATTTTAATGGGGCTGTTTTGTTTTCTTATGATTGAGTTTTAAGAGCTCTTTGTATCTTTTGGTTACTAGGCTTTATTCAGATATATGTTCTGTATACATTTTGTTCATATCCATGGCTGCCTTTTCATTTTTAATAGCATCTTTCATAAGCAAGTTTTAAATTTATTGAAGTTTAAATTATCAAATTTTTCTCTCAAGGACCATGTCTCTGATGTTTTCTGAAAAATTATCACCATAAAACCCAAGATCATCTAGACTGTCATCTAGCATTTTATAGGTTTACATTTAGGTCTGTGACCCATTTGGACTTAATTTTTGTGAAGTGGTTCTTTCCCCTGTCCCTCTTTTTCTCCCTTACTTTTCCCTATAGAAATGTGTTTAATTTTGTCTTTTTGAGACAGGGTCTTGCTATGCAGTTCGGGCTAGCCTTGAGCTCACTTTGTAGCCCAGGCTGATCTTGAACTTGCAACGATCCTCCTGCCTCAGCCTCCTGAGTGTACTATAGAAATTTAAAACCTCATAGAAAAATAGGAAAAAATACTATAACTCCCAGCTAACAACAATCCACCATAAACACCCTTAATAGTCTACATGTTATCAATTTCATTTCATCTATCATCTTCTATCTATCTATCATCTATCTATCTATCATCTATCTATCTATCATCTTTCATGTGTTTGTTTCTTTTACTGGGGATTGAACTTGGGCCCTCTCATTAGCTATACTCCCAGCCCTTTAAAAAAAATCTTTTTATTTTGAAACAGGGTCTCACTAAGTCATTATGTTGCCCAGGCTGGTCTCAAATCCTTCCACTTTAGCCTCCCATTATTTGTTTTTGCTGAATATTAAAAAGCAAATTCTAAAGCAAGACATGGTGGTGCACACCTGTAATCCCAGAATTTAGGAGGCTGAGGCAGAAGGTTTGCCATGAGCTCAAGGACAGCCTATACTACATAGTGAGCTCAAGGCCAGCCTGCACTACAAAGCAAGACCCTGTCTCACAAAGAAACAAACAACAACAACAACAAAAAAATCCTAGGCATCACCATGAACTCAGGTGAAAGCATGACCATGATTACAATAGTTTTATCACAGTAAATTAACAATACAGTAATGACTAATGTCATCTAGCTCTTAGTATATTTCCTTTGGTCTGATGTCTCTTAGTTCTTTCTAAGCCCAGGGTGCATTTGCCTTCAGGCTGCCCCAGTAGAACGTGAGTGCTCCACACATTTACTTTATTCCTGCACTTCAACGGGACTGAGGATCCAGGAGTCCGGCAGTGAGGACTAGGAGGAAGACAGCTTCTCGAGAGGCTTTGACCTGGGCTGCTGATGGAGAGATCTTTATTAATTTTCTTTACTTTACAGAGGATAATAAAAAAAGAACAATAGCAAAAGACCACAACACACACAAAAACAAAACAAGGCAAAAACAGTAAAAATGATACAGAGTTTCAGATCAAAATGAGAGGAATTAACAGTGGTTGTTATATTATATATTGTTATCTTCAACGAAGCTGCTCAGATTACAAGATGTAAGAAGGCAAGATTGATCAAACCATTAAAGAGAATAAAAATAAAAACAAAAAAAAAATTAGAAATGAGACAGAGTTTCACTAGACAAGATGGTAGGAATTCAGCAATGTTTGTTATATTGCATATTGTTGTCTTCAAATTAGTTGTTCAAATTACCAGATATAAGCATGCAAAATAGGTCAAAAAGAAAAAAAGATAGGCATTAACTGTTCCTTTCAATAAACCATTAGACATCAGCAGTACAGTTATCCCAGCTATACATCTACATACATATATATTTCTTTCTTTCTTTCTTTCTTTCTTTCTTTCTTTCTTTCTTTCTTTCTTTCTTTCTTTCTTTCTTTCTCTTCCTTCTTTTTTTCCTTTTCTCCTTTCCCTCATCCCAGTTGTTCCTTCCTTTGAGCAATTTCTTTCCCTTTCACAATATCTATTGTGCATTTTGGGTTTTATTTACTCTTTCAAATTCTTACACTAGGGAGACAATACGATGTTTACAGATGTGGGTCTGATTTATTTCACTTATGAGTATGGTCTCTAGTTGCATCCATTTACCTATAAAAGCCTAGAGTTTATCCTTTTTTTATAGCTAAGAAATACTCCATTATATAAAAATACCACATCTTTTTTATCCATTCCTCAGTTGATGGGCATCTGGGTTGTTTCCAAGATTTAGCTATGACAAATTGTGCTGCTATAAACATGGGTGCACATATATTGCTGCGGTATGGTGTTTTTAATTCTTCTGGGAAAATACCCGGAAGGAGAATACCTGGGCTAAGTGGGACTTCTAATCCTAGTTTTGTGAGGAATCTCCACACTGATTTCCACAGTGGTTTCACCAGTCTATACTCCCACCAGCAGTGGAGAAGGGTTCCTTTTCCCCCACAGCCTCCCCAGCATTTGTCATTGGTTGATTTCCTAATGATAGCCATTCTTTCTGGGGTGAGATGAAATCTCAATGTTGTTTTAATTTGCATCTCTCAGATGACCAATGATGTTGAACATTTTTTCATATATTTATTTGGCATATATTTATTTGTTCATCTGAGAAGTATGTATTCATCTCAGATTCCCATTTTTGGATTGGGTCTTTGAATTTTGGGGGCCTGATTTTTAAAAATTCTTTACATGTTCTAAAAAGAAGTCCTTTGTCTGAGGTGCAGTTAGCTAAACTTTTTTCCCAATTTGTGGGTTTTCTTTTTACTGTGTTGGTGATTTCTTTTGATGTGCAAAAACTTTTCAATGAGATCCCAGTTGTTGATTTTTTGAAGTATTTCCTGTGCAGTTTGGTTTTTGTTCATGAACTCTCTGCCTACCTGTATGTCTTCAAGATTTTTACCTTGTTTCTCTTCCAAGAGATTTAGTGTTTCTGGTTTTTTTTATTATTATTATTTCTATTGCTGTGGGTGAACGTACAATGATATGTATCCACTCTTCTAGTGTCATGCAAAATATTTTCACTATCCTAAAATTTCTCTATGCCTAAAAATTCATGCCTCCCTCCTCTGGCTACCACTATGATTTTTTTTAAAAGTACTATAGTGCTTCTGTTTTAATATTGAGATCTTTGATTCATTTGGACTTTAGTGCGTGGTGATAGGCATGGGTGTAGTTTTCATCTTCGGCATGTGGAAAGCCAGTTTTTCCAGCACCATTTATTGAAGAGGCTATCTTTCTTCCAGTGAACTTGTTTGGCCCCTTTGTCAAAGATAAGGTGGCTGAGTGTGTTTGTAGTTGTGTCTGCATCTTCTGATCTGTTCCATTGATCTTCAGGTCTGTTTTTTTTGCCAGTGACATGCTGACTTTATCCCAGTAGCTTTGTAGTATAATTTCAAGTTAGGAATTGTAATGCCTCCTGCCTTTCCTTTGTTTCCCAAGATTGCTTTTGCTATTCTGGGTCTCTTCTGGTTCCAGATGAACTTTAGGAGTGTTTTCTGTAGATCTGTGAGGTATGATAGTGGCATTTTAATTGGGATTGCATTGAATCTGTACAACAATTTTGGGAGTATGGCCATTTCACAATGTTGGTTCTTCCTATCCATGAGCAAGGAATATCTTTCCATTTTCTGAAATCCTCTTTGATCTCTTTTTTCAGAGTACTGTAATTTTCACTGTATAGATCTTTTATTTCTTTTGTTAGATTGATTCCTAAGTATTTCATCTTTTTAGATGCTATTATGAAAGGTGTGGTTTCCCTAATTTCTCTCCCAGTCTGTTTGTTGTTTGTGTACAGGAATGCTATTGATTTTTGAGTGTTGCCTTTGCATCCAGGTATGCTACTGAATTTGATTATTAAATCTATAAGCCTTTTGGTGGAGTTTTTGAGGTCTTCTATGTAGAGTATCACGTCATCTGTGAATAATGATAATTTTACTTCTTCCTTGTCCATCTTTATTCCATTTCTAATTAAATATTTGAAAATGATATTATTAAATATCACAGGGAGATGAGTGGTGATAAGAGGAGGTATAATGAAAATAACCTCAAGACATTAGGTTTATCACAAAATCCTTTTCATGAGTCAGTTAATCTTTTCCATTTTAGTTTCAGGAAGGATATCTGACCCTGTGAAATTAGAAATCGTTTCCTACTTTTGCCCAACTGCTAATGCCAGTGAATATTTGGGTGAACCTTGCCCAAATTTGAGGCTCTGCTGACCATGGAGGAATCTCTGAGTAATTGCTCCCGAAACCTTAGCACGGCTGTTTCTGGAGAGAGAAGAGTGGGGGCCAGATTTCTTGGATGAGCTGCAGTCAGTTTTCTGAGGATGTGGTTGATCCCCAAAATACACAGCTGATTTGTAAAAGATGAGGCAGACAGCAGCTGCCTGGGGGATGACATATTAAGGACTGAGGTCAATAACTGACTTCGGCTCATTTGAGCACATCTCACTGGTGTGAACCAAAAAAGCCTGTGTGAAGCTGTAAGCCATGCAAAAGCCCCTGTTGATGCTATTTGAACTTTCAGACAGAAGAGGTTAAGACAAAAATCTTACAATATAGACTCTTTCTTTGCATTGGCTGAAAAGAAGGGGAGTTGGAACTGTTCCTTCTGCTGGCACCAGTTCTGATCCTACGATTTAGCCATTATTTTTAGTTTAACAGACCCCAGTAGGGATGGAGATTTTATGTATATGTATTTCTTGTAGAACAGGCAGAGGAGAATTATCTTCACGGTCTTTGAGTCTCTGGAAGCCAATAAATCACAGAGCTCCGGCGTGTCTGTCTCCTTCTCAAAGCTTCTGCAAGATCATGCGTTATTTCATAGGACTGGAATGTGACAGAATCTATTTTGAATCTTCCAATGATTCCTCCACTTAGCCTTTCTGAGAACCAGGGTTCAGAAGAATTTGTACAACTGGGAGTCACCCGCAGTTCACTAGGTTTTTGCAGGGCTGGTTTCAAAGCCGTCAGTGTCTTCCTTGGGGCCATGTGCAGGCCCCACTGTGCTCCAGGAGAATGAAACCCTTGTGCTGAGAAGTTCTCTACGAGCGGCCTGGACGGGGCTCCGTCAGGTGATGCAGTAAAATGTCTGTGGCTAAACGACTTTTTGAGCACTTAAATAATGGAACTATTTTAGTGAACTAAACAAACTCTAATTAGTGAAAGTCTCTACTGATATGGAAAACATTCGCTTCCAATGAAACTAGCAAGACTGGGCTCTCACGCAAATGAATGTACTGCCCTAACTCATTAGAAAACGCTGCAGCTGAAAGCTCTGACCATCTTTCCTCTAGCTCCTTCCCCATAAGCTGGTTTGCTCAGACACTTCGCACGTGTACGCGACCCACTCAGGAACTGCTTTTGGTATCTACTATTTCAAATTCTAGGCTGCCATGTTGACCCTGAAGTGTGTGTGTGTGTGTGTTAAAAACATAAAGTTTGTCATTTTAACCATTTTAAGTGTATACTCCAGAAGCAGTACGTATATTCACACTGTCATACAACAATCGCCACAATCTCCAGAAGTCTTTCACCGTCCCAAATTGAGACCTCGTGTCCATTAAGCAGGAGCTTCCCGTTCTTTCCTCTAGCCGGCCCCAGCGATCACTGCTCTACCTTATGAATCTGACTACGTGAGTTCCCTCACGCAGTCATTCAGTGTTTGTTCTTCTGGTAGCTGCCTTACTTCACTTAGTATAACGCTGGCAAGTTTCGTTCATGTTGTAGCATGTTTTAGAATTTCCTTCCATTTAAAGGAAGGAAATGGTGTTCTGTTTTATGTATATGCCTACCTTGTTTATCCATCCATCCATCCCCACTTGGTTGCTTTTATCTTTTGTTATGCAAAATGTTGTAGAACAGGCAGAGGAGAATTTTGAATACATACAAATATATTTTGAAACCTCGTTTTCAAATCCTTTGCTGTGTACATCCAGAGGAAGAACCGCGGATTACGCAGGAACTCTATTTCTCCCTTTTGGAGGGATTGTTGTGCTGTTTGACATGACAGCCACACCATTTCGCATTCCTGCTGGAAGTGCACGAGGAGTCCGGTCTCTCCACATCTCTGCCAACAGCTGTTATGTTGCTGTTTTTTTTAAATAATAATTATCCTGTTGGAGGTGAAGTGGCCTCCATTTGTGACTGTGATTTTCATTTCTCTAGTGATTAGATGTTGAGCGTGTATTTACTGGCTATTTATCTTTGAGAATGTCTGCTCCAGTCACATGACCACTCTTCTTTGTTAATTCTTATTCTTATTAGTACATGTTTGCAATATGTAATCATTGCATTCATTATGGGATTTGGCACATGTATATAACACACCCTAATTCTTTCTGTTTCCCTTTTTTCCCCGTTCTTCCTTATGTCTGTTGTTTTACTGGGTGTTTTATTATTTTGGTGTTAGGTTGCAGACATTTTAAAAAATGTGTTCTGGATATTAACCTTTTTCCAGATATATGATTTGTGACTATTTTCTCCTATTCTGTGGGTTCCTTTTCCACTGTTTACAATGTCCTTTTAAAAAATGTCACATTTCGGAAGCAAAGGATTTATTTGAGGTTTTAATTGTTGCTATTTTATTTTAAAAGTCTCCTTTTCAGTCATGCAGAAGTCAAAAGTGTTGCTATGATGACTGCTTTTATGATGAAGATTGAGTAACTCACCTTTGAAAAAGTTTATGGAAACTTAGACTATCCACTGGGAAAAATGAGTTTTTTGTTACAGTACTAATTTTGCTTTTGTGACGTGACTTTAAAGAATATTGAACTGGAGTTCACCGGCAACTGAAACGAGTGGGGTGTGAAGTGGAAATCTCTCTAGTGCAATTTATAAGCAACATATTTTTCACAAAAGTCTACAGAGAACTATCTCTGCGATTGTCATATGGGTCCAGGACTCTTCCATGTCATTTGTTCTGACGTTGAAATGTTCACTGCTAACGTTCACTCATCGTGTGAGACAGGTGCTGTTATTTCCTTTTGCACCTTCGGTTTAGTGAGAAACAACTTGTTCCATGTCACATGGTTGGTAGGAAGAATTCATTCAGTTTAATGAAACAGAAATTTTAAATTCAATTCGGATTTTAAGAATATAAACTCTTAAAGGGGATCAGATTGTAAATTTAAGTAGTATAAGCGATGTTATATTATTTGTCATCGAGGAAATACTACTCATTTCATGTATTTTTTCACTTTTAAAGTAAGTGGTAGCTCTGTTTGGGGACTGCAGAGTGACGACAGTGACTCTTATTTTGAGTATCTTACATAATTTTTGGTGGCATAATTTCTGTTTGCTCAGAACAAGATCTTATACAGTATGTAAAAAAATTCATAACAAAGGGGGTCCTATAGCCTTTGGCCACCACAGAATGACATCGTTTTTATGTTTACCAAAGGGAATGAGGTACAGTGTGTATCTTACTTTCTTGAACCAGTAGAACCTACTTTGTTGGGAGTGCTGATAGTGTCTTTGCTACACAAAATTTAAAATTTTCATGAGGTCAAATTTGTCTAGTTTTTCTTTCATTGCTCGTATCTTTACTGTCCTGTCCAAGAAACCACTGTCACATCCCACACTGTGAAGCTTTTACTTGATGTTTTCTAAGAGCCTTACAGTTTTGGGTCTTACCTTTGGATCTTTGGTCACTGTAAGGTAATTGCTAGATGCGGTGTAAGGTATGCGGGTCCATCTTCCTTCTCCTCCTCCTCCTTCTCCTTCTTGTACTTCTCGTTATTTTTTGCATGTGGAGATAGAGAACCACTTATTGAAAACACTGTTCTTCCCCTGGTGAACAGTCTTGGTATCTGCTGCAGATCATCGGACAGTGTATAGGAGAGCGTTTACACACGGGCCGCACTCTCTTCAGCGGTCTGTGTCTGTCATGATACCACAGCCTTTTAGTTGCCTTTTAGTTTTGTAGTAAGCTCTGAAATCAGCGGTGCGAGACCTCCAAATCTGTTCTTTTTCCAAATTGTTTTGGTTATTTGGGGTTCCTTGAGATTCCATAAAAATTTAGGGTGAATTTTTTTACTTCTGCCAAAAGAGTCATGGAGGTGCTCGAAAGGATTGCTTCGACTCCGTGGATCACTTTGAATAGTGTACGTTTTAACAATACTGTGTCTTTCAGTACATAAACGTGACGTGAGGAGAGGGCCCATTAGCAGACCCCTCCCTGGAGATGTGACCGGAAGGTGCACGCGTCTCCTGCTCCCGCCCCGCCCCGGGCCTTGCGCTTCCTGGGGCCGCGGCGTGGCCAGCGTTCCTCCGCGGCAGGCCCCACCACTCTGAGGTTTCCTCAGCTGAGCCTGGTGACCATGGACTGAAATTTCTGAAACTGTGAGTCAAAATGAACCTCTTTTCATTTCCATTGTGGGTGTTGGCTGTAGGTGAAGTCTTTAGCTTTCTCTCTATGTAATATCTTGTCATCTGCAAACAGAAGTAATTTTACTTTTTCCTTTCCCACTTCGATAGCTTTTATTCATTTTTTACTGACAAATTGGTTCTGACTAGTTGTACCTTCCAGTGCTTTGTTAAACAGAAGCTGTGAAAATGGGTATTTTTGTCTTCTTTTCTTAGAGGAAACATTTTTTCCATGAAAGAGACTGAACTTTTTTCTTTTCTTTTGGTTTTTTTGAGACTCACTATGTAGCCTAGGATGGCTTTGAATAGCAATTCTCCTGCCTCAGCCTTCCAAGTGTGGGGATTACAGGCGTGTGCCACCACGCCTGGGTTGAGATTGCAACTCTTTTGCATGAATTGAGATTATCATGGATTTTGTAACTAGGGGAATGGCTCTGAGTTCTAGGCCAACAAGATATTGGGAAGAGCTTTAGCAACTTAGAAACAGTATTGTTCCGTAGAACCCTGTTCCCTTCTGGGATTCTTGGTAAGGCCGAAGCCTCTTGGCAGAGCAGTCAGCCCTGGGTACTGTCCTTCCCCGCCTGGAGAGGGTTTCGTGAAGCCCAGCAGGAGCGGCCTGTAACACTCCTTTCTTTCTTGCTAACAACTGGAGGGAAAAGTCAATCTGGACTAATCCGTGAATAAGAGCCATTTTGTTATGGACTAAATTTACTTTCATTTTATTCTTTTTAATGATAGTAAAGTTGGCCTTGTTTTGGTATACAGTTTAATGAATAAACACATGTGCAGGTTGATAGAGCCACCAGCACAATCAGGATATTCAAGTCCATCATTCAAAAAAACATATATTAACCCTTTCTTCTTATGCCTACCTCTTCCCTGGAAGCCCTGGCAACTATTACTGGTATTTTTCGTTGCTCTAGTTGTACCTGTTTGAGAATTTTAAACCTCGGGTAACACATTATATCTGTGGCTAAAAGCTGAAGTATGAGTGATGACTCTGCCAGACACTGCTCTGAGCAACACACTTCCTCTTCTGCAGAGCTGTCCTGAATTGTGAAATCCGGTGTCCTCTTTTTACAGTAGGACATCTTAAGCACAGACTGATACATGAGCTCCAGAACACTAGTCTCTGAACTTGTTTCTACCTTCTGGTAAGAAATGGTATTAGCAGATTATAAGGCTAACCACTGAGGATTTAGATCACACTACTAGCACCTGGGCCATACAACACACTAGCAAGGGAGAGTCTCATCTGTATAATGGGTGGGCATCCACGTAGTGCCGTCTACACAGGAAGGGCAGTACGGAGGAAACACATCAAGCTAGAAATGGAAAGATTGCAGAAAATGTGGTTGCAGACCGAATATAAACTATGTTTTGTTCTCACTGCAGGAGTCAATGAATTAATTTTCTGGTCTGTTAAATGAAACCCATCTGGTACAATAAAATGGAAATATTCGTACTATATCTATTATAATGCTTTTGGCTACAAGTTAACAGAAAATCCAGCTAAGAATAATTGAAATAATAAGGGTATTTATTGCCTCACATAAAAAGATCTCTAGGGCTGAATCAGTGATCTCAACAATGTCGTGAAAAATTCAGTTCTTCCTATCCTCTGTCCTCTGTTTTCAGTATGAAAACTTTTGGCCTTCAATTTTTCCCCTTTTATTTGCAAGATGGCTGCACAGCTCCAGCCATCACGCCCACATACAATTGCACCACTTTGTAGGAAGCAGAGGGCTGCTGATGTGACAAGAGCTCAGTCTCATGTGTACTGTTTCCTTTCCTTCTCCTCTTTCTTTTGCTTGGAGGAAACCCTTTACCCAAACTGCCGCAGCGGACTTGCTCTCACTGCCCTCCATCAGCACTCGGCCCCTTGCTCACTCACCGATGTGGAGGTAAAGCGTACATCTAGCACTCTGGCTAGCAAGGGAGACACGAGCTTGCGCAGGAGGCGAGAGGACGTAACCCCTGGAAGGTAACACAGCTGCCTCCCCCCGCGTTGTAAGAACTAAATACAGCAGTACAGACAAGGCGCAAAAAAGGCTCAGTGCTTACCAGTTTTGTTTCATTTCTCTCCTCCCTTTCAGGTTCCCTCTCTCATTTTTCACATTTGAAAGCAATGGAGAGGTCCGAGAGAATGGCTCGCCCCTGCTGTGCGAAGGCGCGGCTCGTGTCCTCCACGCTGACCTGCTCTTCGGGGCTCCGGAGCTCTGCTTTGCACAGACTACTGGCATCTGCTCGCCTTTTTAAGAAAGCCCTAGACTTCGACCGAGTAATACATTTTCATGGCTGGCCTATATATGTCAGCCATGAACAAAAGCCTGGGAAATCCTTTTAATAAGAGGGAAAAATCAAATGTGCGCTGTTGTCACACTGACAATCGTGTTTCGGTGCAGCGGAGCTCTTCCCGTGCAGAAAGGGAGCAAGAGGCGCCTCCGCGGCCGAGCCTCCCGTCCTCTCCCGGCGAGCGGCTCTGCGGCTCTGCGGCCCAAATCTCGCTCTGTCGCCTGCCTCTCTTCTAGTCATTTTACCAGGCGCTCGCCCAGGTGGGAAGGGCGGAGGTCTGTGGAGGTGCGGGCCCGGGCCCCGAACGCGTGCAGCTGGGCGCGCCGGGAGGAGGGACCCCGCCGCCCCTGGGGAGCCTGCCCCTCGCGCGGCCGGGACGACCAGCGCCCCGGGAGGGCGCCGGGCAGGCGGGAGAGCCGCCCGCCCGTCCGCTCAGCGTGGGGAGGGCGCGGGCGGGGGTGCAGGACAGGAAGGCCCGCGTGAGGCCGGGGCCCCGCGGCTGACGTCCTCGGCGGAGTGAATTTGTCAGAGGCCTCAGGCTGTCTGCGTAGATCTCACGCAAAGGCCGGCTCTGTGCTCCTGCTCGCTCGGTCGCCTCCTCCCACTCACCCCGAGCCTCACGGCTCGGAGGTCCCACGCGCCCACACCCCTGCACCCGAGCGTGCACCCAGCGCTCGCTCACTCGTGCTTCTTCTCGTGGTCCCGCACTCCCTGCCCTCTCCGCTCTCCGCGTTACTGCAGGGGTGGGAGGAAGAACTGGAGCAGCCCCCACTCCCTCCATGCTTCCGCCAGGCGGTTCTAAAACCCCAAGGATGAACCAGGTGTAGCGGGGGGCGCCTGTAGTTCCACTCAGGAGGCTGAGGCAGGAGGAGAACGTGAGTTCAGGGATTTGAGACTAGCGTGAACAGCATAGTCAGACCTCATCTGAAAAACAGAACAAATTTAAGAAAAAGACAAAATAAACACACAGATGAAGAATTAGAAAAAGAAGAGATGATTGGGGCTGGGGGTGGAGGGGTCAGATAGGAGAGAAAGAAAATCAGAAAAGTCAGATTAATGATGGATTGTGATGCCCTTCCCCTGCCAGGACCAAGGAGGATGGCTTCTACACTGCACAGCAAGGTGAGGGTCCTGGGAAGGCAAACTGCGTGGGAGGTGCTGGCTTGGGGCGGAGCAGCAGAAGAAAACCTACGCAGACTACTCTCTGGCATAAGTGCTGGCCGCTGGCTTGTCTCAGTTGTTTCTTGTGAATATGACTTGTGTTTCTGTGTAGGTCCTTTCCATTGAGCCAATTCTAGCGCAAAGTGAAAAGAACGGCGCTGTTTTGGGACACTGCTTGGCTGCGAGTTGAACATAGACGGTTAACTTTATACGCCAGCTTGCCTGGGTCATGGGGTGCCAAGATAGTTGGTTAAACACTGTTGTGGACGTGGAGTAAAGCAGGTTGTCCTCCCTGATGCCTGAACAGAACCGAAGGCTGACCTCCTCCTAAACAGAGGGGGCTCCAGCACGCTGTTTTAGGCTTTATCTGCAACATCAGCTCTTCTGGTTTCCGGCAGAACGCCTGAGGGCTTTAAATGCAGCTCTTTCTTGAGCAGGCCTTACCCATCGGATTTTAGACCGGCAAGCGTCACAGTCACGTGACCTTTATAAATACATCTACCTGTTGGCCTATTTATCACACACACACACAACCTGATCCTTCTGACAAATTCACTCTGTGTGACCCGGGTACACACACACACCCTGTTTGTTCAATTTCTGTAGAACACTCACACCGCATCCTGTACGTGGACACAGGAGCTTGAGACACAGCAAATGTGTTTGTGTCTTTCCTAATCAACACGTTAACTAAGGAGTGTGGACCAAAGGACCAAGAACCCAACACCTCAAGGCAGCGGGCCTGGTTCGCGCATGAATTCTATCACTTCCTCGCACTCTGCATGTACTGCTGAAACAACATACACTGATTGTCTCACACTTCTGGATGTCAAGTCAAGAGCCTGGCTGGGCTTCTGAAAGCTTCAGGGGAGTCTGTCCTTGATCCCTTTAGCGTTCAGGCTGTCTGCATATTTGGGTCACAGCTCCTCCGCCCATCACTCCGACCCCCTGCTTCTGTCGTCACACGCACTACTTCCTGATCTCCTGCTTCCCTCTGACAAGGACCTTTGTGCTTGCCCCGGGCTCCCCCAGACAGTCCAGGATAATGGCGTCATATCAGTACCCTTCAGCACTTACACGGAGTCTTCTTCGATATAATGTGGTACTGTGTACAGGTTCCGGTGATTTGAATATGGATGTCTTTGGTGATGATGGATGTCTTAGTTAATTTTCTCGTTGCTGAGACAAAGTATCCGACACCCAAAGTTAAAGGAGGAAAGCTTTATTTGGATCACAGTCCACAGAGGGTTCAGTCCATAGCTGGCGGACTCCCAGGGAGGGTGGTGTGGCTGAGGAGAAACAGTCCATGGCAAAGCAGGGAAGGCAGAAGGCAGCAAGCAGCAAGCAAGCAACTAGTGACAAACAAGCAGCAAGGAGTAGCAAGCAAGCAACTAGCCCTCTTTCTGTCTCTTACATTTTATCTAGGCTTCCTGCCCTTAGGCGGGTAGCACTCACACCCTTCATCCTAGCATCACATCCTTCATCCCAGCATCACACACCCTATATCCAGCCACCTCCAAAAAGCTCCACCTATGGTTACATGAGGGAACATCTAGATACAAGCCATAGCAATGGGACATTATTTAGCCTGCCATAGCTGGTCACCACAGGTAACTGGTTATAGATGAGAGCTGAGGTGTGGAAGGAAGATTTCAGGGCTGGTAGCTGAACCACGTCATGTTTTGCAAAACACTTTATTACTTGGTGAATGCAGAAATTTGCAATAAAGAAATGCTTTCTTGGTTCTAAAGAGACAAACTTATCGGTACTGTAGTTTATTGTTCACAATGGCAATTCTGTTCTTAGAATCATTATAAAGAAAGGCATCTTCTACCTCAAAAATTAATATAAAATGTTTTCAAAGTATATTATGGTTGGGGCTGGGGATGTAGCTCAGTGGTAGAGCACATGCCTAGCATGTGCAAAGCCAGGGGTTGAATTTCTAGCACCAGAGAAAAAAGTTTAGTATTGTAGTCATCTGGGGACACAAATCTTTGGGCCCTGGCCTGTTTACTAAGCCTTCCGTTCTAGTTTCCTATAAGTGACTTTGGCAGGAATTAAAAAGTCTTAAGATAGAATTTGAGGGGCTCCCTCAACCCATATAATTCAGGTATCATAAATCCATGTCATCACTTGTATTCTAGAGTATGACTTCCCAGTATAAGTTCTACAATTGTTTGGTACCTTCAACATGCTGAACAAAATTTTTGAAAATCAGTAACTTTCAGTGAACCTCCCACTCCAGGCCACAAGCTCAGGGGCACAAGCACCTGCCTGGGAAGTGCAAGATCCTGAGTTTGATTCCCGGTGCCAAAAAAAA